>NC_047511.1:23829544-24102719 GCF_902827115.2 Pseudochaenichthys georgianus | reverse complement strand
TTGAAATGTTTTTGCTCTATGAAACCTGATGTACTTATATGATTCTGTTTTCTTCAAGTTTGTATTTTGTTGGTCGAACGCACTTATTGTAAGTCGCTTTGGATAAAAGCGTCAGCTAAATGCAATGTAATAATTTATATTGACTATGTTGAATTTATCCTTGAGATACAGTAATTGACTGTGACAGACGGATAACTTAAATGGAGAAATGTGATGTTTGTAAAGTTCAGCTATTTGAATGTAACTGTGTACTTTGAATTTTGAATAAGAAGCATTCCAGACGATCAACCGGATCCTGTGTATAATTATTGCTGCTGCACTTTTCTGTTTTCTACAGAAATCATTTATTGTTGCTGTGGTACCCAAGCTTTTGGGACCCGTAACAAAAAATGTTGTGCAGCTGAGTGTCAAGAACTGCTTCAAATAGTGATAGGATTAATTGTAGTGCTCCACCTGTATACATGTATGTTTGTTTGTTTGTTAATTTGAGTAAAGTTCCATTGTGATTGACATAATTGTTGTTTTCTATGGTTGCCAATTGACCCACAGTCAGTGGTTCATGAACAGTTCATGTACATGAACAGTTCATGAACAGTTCATAGCCAGCCATTGAATTATATTCAGTGACTGGGTATGAACTGTTCATGAACGGTTCATGAAGTTGTTATGAACAGTTCTTGATATGTTCATGAACAATTCTTGAAATGTTCTTGGTTGAATATCCCTACACTCACTGAAAACTCCATTTCATGAATTGTTCATGAACCTGCCTAAAACCATATTCCATGAATTGTTCATGAACCATTCCAGCACAGGAGTTTCATGAGTAGTTCATGAACTGCCCTAGTGCCATTTAATGTTCATGTCACTTTCATGAACAGTTCATCAACTTTGTTATGAGCTGTCTATGAGCTGTTCATGAATATGGTTCACTAATATTTCATGAACTTTTCATGACAAGTTCATGAACAGTTCACTATCATCTCACTGGGGAGTGGTGATGGCATCCCTGAGAGAAATAGAGAGAAACATGAAGAGAGTAGTGTTGTCACGATACCAACATTTTGGTTTCGATACCGATACCAAGTCAAGAATTGCGATTCCGATTCTTTTTCGATACTTTTCTTAAAAAAAGGGAAACACGGAATATCGGCTTTAAAATGAGGAATAACAGATGATTTTAGCAGTCGGAACAACTAAAGCAGCAGTGTTACTAAGAACAGAAACGCCAAAGAGTCACATCTAATATAAATATATATAAAAGCATTTATTTTAATTGTGTAGCAGTGAGTTTAACATTTTGGCAGCACTGTTGAGCATTTTGAAAATGTATTTTCATGCCTCTGTGCAAGGCTTAGTCTTTCTATCTTTATAGCCACTGGTGTAAAGTAACTAAATTCATAAACTCAAGTACTACTTGGGTACAATTTTGAGATACTTGTACTTTATTTAAGTATTTCAATGTTTCTTTTGCTACTTTGTACTTCTAATCCACTACAGTTCAGAAATAATGGTGTACTTTTCCTCCACTACATGTATTTAATCCCTTTAGTTACTTCACAGATCTGGATGAATGATGTGAAATATAATCAAGTGTTAAATCAGACTTTAGTTCCACCTGGAGTAAATCCACCAGCTACCCTGCAGTCTACAAAGTCATTCAAACTAGCTGCACATTTACCAGCTTTGAGAACACTTTCATGATCAATCATTATAAAACATATCATATATATTATTCTGAAATGGACCAATCTGCACAATGACTACTTTTACTGTCGCTACTTTAATACTTTTACTTGAGGAACATTTTGAATGCAGTACTTTTACTGTAACAGAGTATTCCTACACTCTGGTGCTTCTAGTACAAGACCTGAGCACTTCTACTTTTACTGTCGCTACTTTAACTATATTTTGATGATAATACTTTTGTACTTTTATTTGAGGAACATTTTGATTGCAGGATTGTTCCTACATTCTGGTACTTCTACTTTAACTCAAGTACAAGACCTGGGTACTTCTACTTTTACTCAAGTACAAGATATATACTTATACCACCTCCGTTTATAGCCTATGAAAAAAACTAATAGAAAACGAAGGCTAAAGCTAACGTTAGCAGATAGTGATGCTAGTTTGCTAGTTAAGTTTGCTCAACGATAATATTGCGACAGAAACACTTTTCAGTGCACATCACGCTCTTCCGCTGCGACAGGGAGCTCTGCTCTGAACACCTGAACGCCCGTTCACAGACTTCTGGCGTCTTTTTTGTCAACAAGCCGAGGCGCAGCGGCAGTTGCACTCCCACTTGCAGCCATGCTTCTCCTTTTCTCACATGCTCTGGCAGCTAGCGCGTGGCCGCGTGCAAGAGAGAGGGGAGGGACTTAGAACGTGCTTGAGAGGAGCGGGACTGCAGGCACGGCTGCAGTGCAAGGAGTGGAAGCAGAGCGTTGAACACACACGGCTCTTATTAAACGGCGTTTTTTCACGGGAGTACTTTTCCCCGTCATTCTTAAAGTACCGATACTAATGAAACGGAGGAATCGTACCGTTTTTAACGGCAGGGTATCGCGGTACCTTTCAAGTATCGGTACACCGTGCAACACTAGAAGAGAGTGTTTGTATGTGTGCATTTGTTCTTGTGTGGTTATACTATATGTTATACCTCACAGGGACAGAACGATAAAGACCATTTTGTTTATTCTTAAAGGACCTAACGCCAGGGTAGTTTACATTGGAGAAGCATATTTCTTTCAATAATATCAACCCAAACTGTTCCCCCGATGATCCAGTAAGTCTTGTTTGCTGGACAGAATATGTCTAGGAGGTGATTGTCTCCAGGGTAGAACTTTATCCAATCCCTACTCTTCTTTCTCTGATGTTTGCAGGTCTCCCTTGAAAAGAGATCTATGATCTCAATGGGACCAATCTGGATAAATAAAGGTTTGAAATGAAATGAAATGTTGACGAGTGATCTCTTCTTTATTCAATATGCTCCAGTAATGAGGACAGAAAAACAAACATTAAACTAAAATGTAATGAAGTTCATTGGAACATCAGGCTGCTGCATCTAAATTTCCCCCATCACTGTAACAAATATTTAGTAGTAGCAGTAATACATTTTAACATAGTATACATTTCTCATCAAATGCTCTGCAAAAGGTTAAGTGATGTTTCGTAAAATGTCTATTTCTGTAAATAATTTTCCTTCTTAAACTATACAGAATTTCTTCGCGCCCACTATGGGAATTACCGCTATAAATCCTCTCAAGTATAGAGAGCAAGAGCGTATGTGTGTAATGTATGTGGAAGCCTCTATGGACATACATACCACATACTTGTGTATTTAAGATCAATCATAGATGTCTCAGAGAGTTTTTGCTTTTAAAATCTTCAGTCTTATCTTGCATCACAAAGTAAATATTCCAAAAAGCAGTTTTACTTCCCTGGATGAATGAGAATTTCCACACAGGCGTGTTTCTCCAGGGGTTCGGGACATACTATCTGCTGATAAATAATTAATAAGAACATTCCTCCTTCTTCAGCTGGATGTTATCAGCCTAGCTGGTGTGAAAACTGTTGTTTTATGTTCTGACCTACACCCAGTTTTTCAGCAGCCTTACTCCAAAGCTGTTGTTTTTGTTCACCCTTTCTGTCCAAAGTTAAATGAACACTCAGACTCACAAAAACAACAAACAGCAGCCTGTCCCCGTTGAAATGTTTATTTGACCTGCAACAAAACAGTTTGTTTCTTAATATCTATGCTTGATATATTATGACATTTTATCACAACGACATCAGCTGTGGGCTGTGTGTGTTCCCAACTTCACCTTACCGGGCCTGCGCACATGCAATCAACATACACACTATGTATTTATGGCTGTGTACACTCCTCTTTGTGTGTGTGTGTGTGTGTGTGTGTGTGTGTGTGTGTGTGTGTGTGTGTGTGTGTGTGCGCACTCACAATTTCAAGGTTATATTACCTACAACTGTATTGGGTTACTTGTTGTTTTCGTTGTTGTTGTTTGAAACCAAAAACCACCTCTTTCCATTTCTTACCCTTAAGTGCATTACTTCGACTGGGCAAAAGCCGGGTTAATGGTAAAGAGTAGATTGCATGGTGGTATTTTATCCTTAGATCTAATTCAGAGAAGTCTAACTTATCCTCATTACAGGGACCTGTAGAGGAGCAAATGACAAATCACAGTGTGCGATAATAAAGGTGACACTGTGGAAATCTCTTGGCTGGGATCCATCTCATCATTATGAGAGCATTATGAATGGATGTAATAAAAGTGAATTAAGACAGGACACCGCTGATATAGATATTAGGAGCACATTGTCCCTTCCCCAATGTGAATGGTGCTTCAGCAGGCTTCTGCAATAAGAGCCTCAATTTGGAGAGGCTATGCTCAACTCAGAGTAATACTTACATACAATCAGGACCAAAAAGCTGGGAGGAGAGAGGGTGGGCAACTATTGAGTCCTCTTTTGTACTCTCACTGCTCTTTCATTATAGCAATGAATGTAAAAAAGCCTTTGATATCCCTGGCTACAGTGTGCAGTCATTCGGTTGTACAGGGCCTCACGTCTCTCTTTGAAGTCTCAGGAAGAAATTGATGTTCCACTGTCCCTTTATGACTCTTCTGTCGAAAAGAAATATAGATTAATAGGCCCCGGACAAAGCTAATAGCCAGACTTGTTCAAAGCAAAGCAGCAGAATAATAGTGCCGTGTGTCACTTCAAGCCAAAGAACATTAATCTCTTATTAATACCAGTTGAATTTATTTTCAAACTGTACTTTCTCGGCTTCTGTCTTCCCTTCTCTCTCATCCTCTGGCGGCTGTTGCTCTGTGGAAAAGGCCACCGTTGAAGAGCTCAGCTATACATCATTGATGAGGGTACAATAGCATTAGTGTATGCTTAGCCTGCTAATTGTCATCGCCATTATGAAAAGTTTTCTAATTGGACCATTTGTAATTCCGCACATAAAAGGATAAACTAAGATCTGAGCTTGCAATAGCGCTTATGACGCTGATCAAATTAAGATCATTTTCTCCCAACACGAATACCTGATAATGAGAAATAAAATTGACACAGAGAGTACCACTGACATGCTGTTGACAAAGAGATTTGCCCTGCTGTATTTATGAGTATTTGTTATGCACATTGCATTTGCAGGAATGTTTCTAGCGCTCCATTTTTATATATGGTGCCTTTGCCAGAGGTTTATTAGAAACTTCACACTAAAGCAAATTCATTCAATTTAATTTATATTTCAATCAGAAGAGACGTGATGTATGGAATACATGTTTATTATCGGTCACATTATATAAATGAAACATAATGATGACAGTTTATAACAAGTGAATGAAATGGTGTTTGGTGATTAGGCCCAGGTTTTGTAGGATATCATTCGGGAAGGGAAAGAACCGTTTCCGATGAACCCCCAAAAGAAGTGAAGTATGAAGTACTGAACCTGAAGAAATCTTACCTTGTGGGATGCAGTGGAAATCTATGGATGAAATGAGAGGTTAATACATGTGGGAATTTAGACATACTGATGCCTCCCAGGCATCCTTCCTGGACGTACAGGGCATCCTGGACGTACAGGGCATCCTGGACATCATAGGGCTTCCCGGACGTACGGGGCATCCTGGACGTACGGGGCGTCTCAGACATACAGGGCGTCCTGGACATACAGGGCGTCCTGGACATACAGGGCGTCCTGGACATACAGGGCTTCCCGGATGTATGGGGCATCCCGGACGTACGGAGCATCCTGGACGTACGGAGCATCCCGGACGTACGGGGCGTCCTGGACGTGCAGGGCTTCCCGGACGTGCGGGGCAACCTGACTTAGCAGGGACACATTTATACAGACCCGAAGGTTACGACCTGGACATACAGGGTTAGACATGGCAAGAATAAACATGAGCCGCGGGGCGAACATACGTGCTGACATGCTAAGAACCACCACCAGTTATATGCATACGTACCAATTTTAAGGTTGGAGAGACCTTTGGATAGCCAGCACGGCACTGAGGTCCGGACGAATGTAGGATGAGAAAGCGGAGGAGGACCACCGTCCGAGTTGTTGCAGGGATGAGGATGAGACGCCTTGATTAGCAGCGGAAGTAGCTGCACCTATTCTAAATGAATGCCCGTGTATAGAAGGGGTGAAAACCCGGATTTAATGAGAACTTGCTTTAAATATTGATTGAACTGTCGTTGAGTTAAGGGAAAATTCCCTGAGATAAGAAATAATGGTGAGAGAGGATTAGAGGTAGGTCTAAGCTGTAGGAATTTGATCATGGATTTATAAGGGCAGAACTGGGAGTTGTTGCGGGCGGCGATGACGGAGCAGGCGCCGCCGCATTTGGAGTGCTTAAGATATAAGCTAAAATGGCTGGCGTGAAAGGATATGTCAGAAAAGCTGACGTCTCGATTGAAATCGAACGTAAGAGAAGCTGTGGTAAATTCACCTGGTCTGAGGAAAGCATAAAAGCTAGTCATCAAGCATCAAGTAGCGCATCGATATAAGGGGAGAACAACCCACTTCTAAGTTTGGAGAGCATAAGGTGTAAAGTGGAGAGTGTAATAGGACGTCTCCGGTCTAAGACGGGGAGAAACGTTTTAATAAGACCTTTGAGAATGAGTTTGACTGACTGGTTTGCGAACAGGCTGGGAAAGCCGGGATCGAAACAGCGAACATTAAACTGAACTCTTGCTAAGAGGCCCCGGATGTATTGGGGTTTGAGGTGGCGATCAGCGGCGCAGTAGCACATGAAGGCGCACACGGTGGAGATGAGAACAAGTTTAAGTGTAATGCCTACGGAAAAGCAAAATAACGCGAACGTTCTCCAAGCGAAATCATATGTTTTGAGGGTGGACGTGGCTAAGCCCTTCCTCATAAGAAACCTGGCGGATTCGAGGTGCCTTGCTAGGGGGCTTCTATTTAGAAGAGAGAGAGGAGATGCAGGGGAGGAATCCTGACGGGTTGAGCGCTGGCTCCTGGGCAGGGGTTCCGGAATGTCTGGAAGTGGAAGCGAGAGAGGGAATCAGCCACTGAGTTAAGGTGGCCGGGAACGTGACGAGCGGAGATGAGGAAGTTGTGGGTGATGGAAGACCACGTGATGCTTCTCATGAACGGCATGATGTCACGGCACGGGGAGCGCGCTTTATTAATAATCCCGACCACTGATTGGTTGTCACAGAGTACTGAGATCCGCTTCCGGGGCCAGAGGTGACCCCACATGTGGCAGGCAACAGCGATCGGAAAGATCTCATGCAGAGCGGAGGAAGAGGCATGGCTGGGGAATGACGGAGGCCACGAGCCTGCGAACCACTCTCCCTGGAAGAAACCCCCAAAACCCACGGATGGGGCAGCGTCCGTGAAGAATCTCATGGAGTCGGAGGAGTACACCAGGTCGTCGTAGAAGAAGGTGACGCCATTCCAGTGTGCGAGCAGGAGGGACCAAAACCGCAGGTCTGAGCGGCAGCCTTCATCTAGGAAGACGTGGTCATGGAGGTTTTCTGCAGCCGACGCTGTATCCAGGAGCCGGGAAATAAAAGAGCGCCCCTGAGGGATGATACGCATGGTGAAGTTGAGGTGCCCGAGCAGGGAGAGCAGCTGCTGCTTGGTGATAACTTGTTGCTCGCAGAAGGCTTTTGAGATGTCGCGAATGCGCTGCAGTTTGTCCGTGGGGAGAGACGCTTCCATGTCTACGGAGTCGAGTGTAATGCCCAAAAACTCCAGGTGTGTGGTGGGACCTAGCGTTTTCTCTTCTGAGAGGGGAACACCTAACTCCTGAAAGCATAGTTTGAGTTTTGCTAAAGAGGCGCCTGAGTTGTCCCGAGGGGGATCTACAGTATGAGGAGGAAATCGTCCAATAAGTGAAGAACGGAGGGGATTCTGACGATGTTCAGGAGGATCCAGCAGAGGGCTTCGGAAAAAGAA
Organism: Pseudochaenichthys georgianus; assembly: GCF_902827115.2. NCBI lineage: Eukaryota > Metazoa > Chordata > Actinopteri > Perciformes > Channichthyidae > Pseudochaenichthys > Pseudochaenichthys georgianus. The sequence goes on along the minus strand of NC_047511.1, from coordinate 24,094,765 downwards.
TTAAAGATGCAAGGGCTACTTCTGCACCCGAAGGTTAAACGGACAGCGAAGTCGAATTTGGACTCCCACCTGATACCGAACATGTGCCACTGAGATGGGTGAATGGGAATTATTTTGAACGCGTCGGTGATGTCTGCTTTGGAGAGCCACGCTTCTTGCCCTGCGAATTTGATAAGCTTGATGGCATTATCGACTGAAGCGTAATGAAGCGAAAAATACTCTGGGGGAATAAGGCTATTGATGCTGCAAAACGGACCAGCACGAGGAGCGGTCAGATCGAAAATGAGCCTTTTCTTCTCGGAGTATTTGCGTGTAGCGACCCCTATTGTGCTTGTCCGGAACACTGGGAACGGAGAGGAATGGAAAGGACCGATTAAATATCCTTTGTTGAGCTCTTTTTGAATGAGCTGAGAGACTATGGTGGGTTATTTGGCGGCTGACTGCAGGTTTTTAGCCACTAAAGTCACTCAGGGGGGAGAAAGGACCCCTACCCTGAACCCTTGAGAGAGCCCTGACAAAAGATAATCAACGAACACGGGATTTGGGTGAGTCGAAAGCGCAGCTGCTAAGTGTGTGGTGTTAATGGGTGTCGAGGGGTGATATTTTAAAAGGTTTTTCCACCACGTTGATTCTGGCGCGGGAAAGGGGGCCGGCGCCTGGGGCAAACTGAACTCGGGTGAGCATCCCTGCAGGTACTGACGGTTTGGTTTATTGTTCCCGGAATACTGCGTGGGGAAAACGCTAGACCCGGAGAGAGGCATTGAATGGCAGAGCCGAGAGGTGTGGCTCTGCGCTCCGCAGCTAATGCACGAGACGACTTGTTGCCCGCCGCTAGCCATTACGAGCAGCTCGGTATCCAGCACGGACCAGTCCAGGCGGATGTTACAATGAGCTAAGTGTAGCGCTGCTTTGCTAGAGAAGCTTTTATGGCATTGATAGAACACTGATTTCCCGTATTTGATGTGAAGATCGCCAATCGTGGCCAGATAAGCATCGAACTCCACTCTCCTTCCAGGGTAAACTGCGCAGACATCGCGGAAGATGCTAAAAGCTACCAGAAATTGCCCTATAGAAAGGTCTTTGAGGAGCCGGGGGTCTGCGGATTTAAATACCGCAGGAATGCTTCCTCCCGTGGCGATGGCTTTGTCGTACTCCGGGGAAGGCAGAATAAGGCTAACCAAATTAATGTCTTTCCCGTCGAGGATTTTTGCTCTGAGCCGTGAGGAGATGTTAGCGGCTTGGGGAATGTAGGGCCTACCAGAGGGAGGAGCCGGGAGGGCGGAAGCCAGAGAGTGAGAAGGAACTACCATGCCAAATGCAAAATCCTGACCCGGCGGGCCCGCCGAAGAGGTTGAAGCTCCTGCCTGGCCTCTCTCCATGGACTGAAGGCGAGCGTCGATTAGCAGCATAGAACTTGCCAGAGCTTGCAGTGTGTTGGCTAGGCTGCCATCGAAGAGGGGCTGAGTGCCGGAGCTCCCGGGCTGAGCAGTGCTGGGCTGCTGAGCGGCGCTGGAGTGAGCCTGAGGAGTGGAGGATTTCTTGGCCGAGCAAGCTCCTGGAGGACTCGCTTTTTTAGACCTTTTGCCCCCGCAGCCGCGAGAGTGCCCTCGCCCTCTTCCGGGGGGGCTGGCTGGAGCTGCTGGCTTGGGCTGGGAGACCGCACCGGAGGCTTGGTCCGACAGCTCACGGAGCTGGGAAAGCAGGAGATCTGGGGCTGGGGTGATGCCCTGCTTCCGGAGATGGGCGACGAGGAATTCTGCCTCTGCTGTGCGAGAGCCGCTGCGGGCGCTCAGACGAGAACTGAGGCGACTGTGACTTGAGGAGTTTGACGCTTCCTCTGGAAGTGCATCGGAAACGGGATCGAGATCCTTCGAAAAAAGTAGCTTCTCTGAAGAGTCTGAATTAGACATGTTTGAGGTTTTCGTATCAAGTGTTTAGGCGTAAGAGGAGTGTAAGCTACCAACTTGCGCATTGACACCTGGAAGACAGCTGATAGAAAAGTGGCGAGCATATATATAGAGGGATTAACACATTTAACAGGTGCGATAATTACGCTTGTGAATGGAGGGACATGATAGGTTAGCTAAGGAGTGGCGCTCCCTGTCATCTAGTGAAGGGAGCGAGTATTGCCATGACGTGCAATACGGAGTGATAGGTCTTCCTGCCTGAACTTGCGCTAAGCTTCATTTCTTAGTGAGTCTTGGCAGTATTGTGTCAGTCATACATTCTGTATGAATGTAAGAATGATGCCACAGTAATCCTGCCTCACCAAATATCACTCAGTCACTGAGATACACCATTTCCCCCTCATGTTTTTAATTTGTCTTTTCTTTAATGGAAGTATTGAAGGACACATGAGAGCTGAGGGAACACTGGCATCTGATATCCACACTTGCTCATGCAAAGTCATTATGAGGATGCTCATCACAGATTTGTGTTTGAATTCTTCTGCACACTTAAACACCTGCAGAAGAAGAAGGGCTCATATTCTCACACTCATAATGATAGACACAGAGACATGAAAATACAGCCTCTGGAAATTATGGGGTGGAAACGTTCAGTATGTGTTTTTCCTAAGGGAAAATGTTTGGCGCAATCACATCTGATAAGAAAGTGAGAAACCACATTATTTAGTGTGGCACGCTGTTTCGAATAATGAAGATACAGCATTATGAGCAAATATGGCAATTGAGCTCACATATTTTAACACAGTGTCATACGACTTTCTTTATCAGGTGTGACGCCCAACACACCTGTGTTGTGATGTCATACATTTTCTCCTCAGTTCTTAATGAAATATGAGGTCATCATTCAGCGCCCTGTCCGATGAACGGATCCAGGGAAATGTGAGGTCACTCCAGTTTCCCCTGAACTTCAATCACAACAATTACTTCCAGAAAATCTGAGTGCAATCTAAGACAGGGATGGGTTCAGTTTGGATCAGCACCTCCCAAACACATGGACAATTATGTAAATTCCATGTTGATGTAATAATAGCTTTGGCCTCATGTTACTTCTCATATTAGAAGTTCCAGTGGAACATACAGATTGTTATACTCTCAAGCAGAGCATCTCGCAAAGTCTCAGTCTACCAAATAAATTATCATTGGCATTATCTAACAGGTTTTTGAGTAAATATACCAAAAACATATTATTAATTTATTAATATTTTTTGTAAATCTTTGATACAGTATTCACCCTAACACATCTGTATTCACCTCCACTGCATTTGCAGAAGTCTCAGTGGGATCAAGACATCTAAAGTCCCTGCATGCTAAGGCAAATCATATGGAAAGGGAGATATTAGGATTCTTTTTTGGTGAACATTGACTTTAAGGAGTATTTTTGATTTGGGATTGCTGACAGTTTTAGAACTTTGCGCAACATTCACTCCCAGAGGGGAGTAAGGCACATAAAACATAATTCCCATTACAACACCCAACCATCCCTGTGTGATAAGTATCAGTATTACAACCCGACCCTCACACCTGCTGGCCAGCGGGCCACTGGAACACAGAGCCGCCCTCTGAACCGACATGTTTGACTAATACCAACTTGTCAGCACTATGTTTCCCTGCAGCTCAGGATATTGGAGCAATTACCTTCGTAAAGCACCCCCTTAGAGCACAGGGGTCGTTGGAGCCCAATTCATCTGCAGGACCCAGTCAAACAGACCTAACAGAGGCAACGCTGACTTGTTAGAGAACAAGGAGACTGTCATAATTAGCAGTGACATTTGCTGACAGAGAGGCCAAGCAGGCCGGGCCTCCACTGAGATGCTTTAGCATAGCGAGGGGAGAGAGATCTATCAGATAGAGAAGGGTCTTTCACCCGCCTCTCCGATGGATGCTCTTGCTTGCCTAAGGGGCCATTGTGCCAATCAGCAACTTTCTAACCAAACCATTTGCATCATAAACAGTTGCTCAAAGTGTGCTGTGAATTAAAAACAAAACAATTGTCGGTCCAGAGGCAAGAGCTTTGGAGCTAAGAGGTGACGTCGCTTACGTCTCTCTTACGTCGAGGCGTGCAGGAAACTAAACCCACCTCCCATGGGTCGACTGTTATGCCTGCCTACAAGCAGTAGTGCCTATAAACACACTTTATAAAGTCAGGCAACACTAACCAGGCTTCGTGTGATTCTGTTTATTTGTGCCTTACTTTGACCATCCGTTCACTGTTATCGATCATTGTGGAGAGAGGCAGACGTGTTGTTTTGTATTATTGCAGCTATCGGATGCAAGTAGTCAGTTTAGCTTCGGTTGCTATGCTAACATCACCCGTTTTATACCAGACGGACTTTCATAACAGCGTTGTGATACCAAACAGTGTCAATTCAGACTGACACACATTCACTTAAGCTAAGGGGAACTGGGGATATGCATCAGCTGCTTGTGTGAGTCGGACAGTGAATACTTTAGAGCGGCCGCTGCAGTGTGAGCTAACCGGGAGCTAACGGGAGAATAAACTCCAGTGGAAGAGCAGCACTGCAGCGGTCGGTAAATGCTGCAGAAACACATTAATAAACAATGAACCACGGCACTCTGGAGCAAAGTATAAGGTTGGAGAAGTCGTTATTGAATTTATTCTGGCTTCGTGTGATTAAAAGCAACACGATCATCGACCCGACGCAGTTGTTGTTGTTGTTGTTGTGAGCTGCCGTAATGGCTGCCGTTGGGGGGCAAATCAGCGATGTAAACGGTGACGTCATGACGCAGCAAGGGCAGCTCTGGGGCGCCAGTGGGCGGTGTGCACAGAGCGGGAGCTGAAAAGGGAAACTGGAGTTGAACCAGAAAAGCTCCCGCTCGGAGCTAGAAACTGAAAAGCGCTGGTGTGAAAGCCGCATAAGAGAAACTCAGTGGTGTCTGACTGATAATGCACAGCTCAGCGTATTTTTGTTTTTAAACTTGTTTTTCTTTGCATGGGACCTAATCATTCCACCAGAAACAGAAAGGAATGAGAGCAAATACTTATGAAACAAAATTCAAGAACTTCTAAAATGACACTAACAGTTTGCACTGCCAAATTCTGCATGCATATGAACAGTGGCGGCGCCAGAGTATTTTTGTTGGGTAATCTATGGTAGGGCTAACCCATACAGTGGTGGGGCTCAAGTCAGTATTTGTAATGTAATTACATACACGCTATATACACGCTATATCGCACCCCTTGACAGTGAAACGCACGCGTGAGGCTTTTATTAGCTTTTATTAGTCTCCTTTTATCATCGAGAGCAACAGGTGTGAGTTAAACAATACAATAGCCTATTCTGCTAATTCCACGTTGTTACAACATGCTACGCAGCGGCAGAAACAAAAAAAGTTGGCATATAGAATTGACACGGAGAGGGAGAGAGAGAGAGAGAGAGAGAGAGAGAGAGAGAGAGAGAGAGAGAGAGAGAGAGAGAGAGAGAGAGAGAGGGGGAGACAGAGGGAGAGCGACACAGGTAAACAGAGAGAGACAGACACAGCACACAACAGGTGGCCTGTATCTCTATTGTCATACAAAACACTTTTTCAAATGACCCATTATTACAAAATATATTCAAAACTCACTATTCACTCTTCAGGTGGGTCGTGTGACTCTGGCACCTGTTCGACTTGTACCTCAATGCGAGGGCGTTTAAGAACAAATCTATCCATCCGAAATATACAATTAATCCTAGAAGTTCTGCTGTCTGTCTGCAATTTACTCGTTGCGAGTTTGGGGACTGTGAACGTGATGTATCGACATATCAGTAATGCATGACGCAGCAGACCCAACGTTGCGTTGCTCTGATTGGCTGTAGGTCTATTCAAATTGCATTCGGAGGCATTTTGATCTGACCGCGGCCGCACTGATATTATAACGCCAGAGAATTTTCACACCTTTAGTGTATAAAACTCCCCCACTACTTAGACTATTCCTGGCACCCCTCTAGCATAAGCCCGAATGGTCTCAACCATATTGCGTCAGTAACGTGCACTTGTTGTTACAGCAGGATCAGTTTGTGTGTTGTGGACACGACCGGGCCCTTTCTCATTTCTCAAACTCCCCTCCTCGACTCCCCTCCTCGACTCCTATCCTCGATACTTAGTCCCGCCCGCAGGAGATGCGAGCGGAGGAGCCGAGGAGTCGAGGAGGGGGATTTGATGAAATGAGAAAGGGCCCGGTAGATTTTCGCAATCCGTGTTCTCAACATGCTTACTTTAACATAATTTTTCATGGTCGGGCTAAGGTAGGGCTAAGCCATTTCTTGGTATGGCTGTAGCCTACCCCAGCCATACCCTGGCGCCGCCACTGCATATGAAGGATAGCATGCGTCCATAAACACATCCTGAAACACATCTGGTGTCCATCAGAAACTCTTTATAGGTCAATTGGACACAGGATATTTAAAATCTCCATCAAAGAATCCAGATGTCTTGGTAATGTCTTGGACAGGGACAGGGACACATTCAATTACTTTTATTACACTTGTCTCTTATGATCAACAAGAACAATTACAAAAATAATGTTGAGGTCCGTGAAACATTACATTGTCACAGTTCAGACGGAACATTTCCTAACTCAAGTTTTTCATGTAGTTTACATGTTCATGCAGGACCGAATAGCAAACATTTTTGTATCACTCAGTGTTTGCCTCAAGGCAGATATGTAACTTGGAATACACTAACTATATGGTAAGTAATAATGTCCCACATCACTCGATCCTCTGACATGTGTCAGCCTCACTGAAACAAAACGGACCGCCCCTCATGTCAATCACTCTCACATCTTAAGGAAATGCGGAGATGAAAGGAGACGGATGAATCATTTTCAGAGATAAATGAGAACAGGCCTGTCTTGATTTGCTCAATGTCTGCCACCCATGAAGTATGTTCACTTTCTCACCTGTAGCAATGTCTCACTGGCCTCTCTCTCTCTCTCTCTCTCTCTCTCTCTCTCTCTCTCTCTCTCTCTCTCTCTCTCTCTCTCTCTCTCTCTCTCTCTCTCTCTCTCTCTTGTTCTTTCTTTCTGCCTCTCTCTTTCACTTCCTTGCCCCAGGCAGGACAAGGGACCACCTGCCACTGGTGAGGCAGGAACATGGGCAGCAATGACAGCTCTCCTATGGATTTGTACACTGTTGCTGGCCTGGAGGCCCTGTGGTGAAGGAGTGAGGTAGGAAAGAGAGAGGGAGGGATGTAGAGTGGGAGGGCAATGAAAAATAAGTAAGAGAGAAAGAGAGAGACTTTTAACTGCCTTACCCATTACATTACATTACATTGCATTTAGCTGACGCTTTTATCCAAAGCGACTTACAATTAGTACATTCGATCAGGAAGAACAACCTTGAACAACCTTGAACAACCTTGAAGAACACAGAATCATATAAGTACATCAGGTTTCATAGAGCCAAACATTTCAAGTGCTACTCAACAGGCTATAGATAAGCCAGTCCTTTATTAGTATATAAGTGCTCTGTAAGCAGTTCTTTGTTAATAATTCTATCGCTCGAGGTGGAGTCGAAAGAGATGAGTTTTCAGTCTGCGCCGGAAGATGTGCAAGCTATCTGCCGTCCTGATGTCAATGGGGAGCTCATTCCACCATTTTGGAGCCAGGATGACAAACCCACGTGTTTTTGCTGATGGGAACTTGGGTCCCCCTCGCAGCGAGGGTGCAGCGAGTCGTTTGGCTGATGCAGAGCGTAGAGCACGCGCTGGGTGTACAGTTTAACCATGTCCTGGATGTAGGAAGGGCCAGCTCCATTCGCAGCATGGTACGCAAGTACCATTGTCTTGAAGTGAATTCTAGCAGTTACCGGAAGCCAATGAAGGGAGCGGAGGAGCGGGGTGGTGTGGGAACCCAGGGAAACAGACAATTAATTATGCAAATCACGCAATGAATTTTTTACTTTCGTGGCGTAGGTACATGCTGAGTAATTGGTTATTTACCGAAACATATATGATCCAGTAATGGGGTCACTATTCACTTTAGTTCCGTCACTTTGCCATGTACATGGACTGGTTTTATTGCCAGAAACCATAGAGAATGTTTAAAAAATACATTTGCATTTACAAAAGTCAACGTCGGGCTGTGACAACACTAAGAAATGTTTTCAATGTTCAGCTTTACTGCAAATGTGACCCAATCCTCTTTGTGCCTGTTAGCGTAACAATTTTCTTCATGTGCTTCACATTAAGATATTAACTAAATGATTATGTATTATTTATTTATTTATTTCAAAAGAACAGAACAAATAATTTTGACATCCTGTCAATATAGAAAAACATCACATTTGGGAAGGCAAAGAAACAACCTGTTTTATAATTGCATTTTAGTTTCACTATGTTTTTCATGACACATTTTTATTAAAGAACATACTTTTTCATTGTTGCTTAGCACTAACCCCCAGCTCCAATATTAACACGATCTATTCCAAAGGGTTATTGGTTGTTTTACACATTGTCAGCCCTTCTTTTGCAATTCCATGGCCCATTTAGACCGATCTTAGTCTGACAAACCTCCGGGAGATGTATCGCCTGTTCTATTACAGACTTGACACAGGATATATTTCAGATAGGCTCTCTGTGCCTGCAAAACAATAGCACATCAGACACGCAACGTCTAATGTTGTTTTTTCTGGTATTAACTGGATTCTAGTGCTCTGAGGGTCCTGCAATTCTTGTGTGACTTTTCAGTTCAGTGAAAGTGCCTGCTGTACAGGAATGTGTGTGTGTGTGTGTGTGTGTGTGTGTGTGTGTGTGTGTGTGTGTGTGTGTGTGTGTGTGTGTGTGTGTGTGTGTGTGTGTGTGTGTGTGTGTGTGTGTGTGTGTGTGTGTGTGTGTGTGTGTGTGTGGGTGGGTGGGTGGGTGTGTGGGTGGTTGGGTGTGCATGTGGGTGGGTGGGTGGGTGGGTGTTAGCGTGCATGTGGGTATACTCTCTTTGAAGGTTTACCATGTAGGTATGACAGCCCTAGATAGATAAAGGGGATAAGAAAATGGAGAGAGACAGAGAATGAGGCAATATATATGGAAGATATGGACAAAGGTAGATTCTGAGACAAGAGATCCCCTTTGAAAGTCTCTGATCATAAATTAAACATATGCATCTTAATAACACTGCATGGGAAAAAGAACACCACTCTGAATTGGATCTCCGGTGCTTTCTGCAGTCATGGTGAATCAGATGCCTGCCTACAAGTTCAGAATACACCAACACACCAACAAGGGCTGCATCCGCATCTCAGGGCTATGGATGAATAGGAGAGGACAGATTGAGGAGAGGTGGATGGTGATGGGGGAGTGGAGGGGGGACCCAGTCAATGCTTTGGCAGGCGAACAAATAGTGGCAAAAAGTTAGACAATGAAGGAGGGTCATTAAATGGAAAAACATAGTCTTGGGGAAGGATGTGATCTAAGTCCTTAGAAATGCCATTAAATGTCGGTTTGTCACAACTTATTTTGCAATGCCACCATGTTTTTGCTTGAGTTACTAAGGTTTGGGCAACCACAGGAAACAGACGAACAAGAAACACCTTCCCTAAAATACATGCCAAAAATGCAAGGGTCTAGGTTACAGTCAAGTGTCTTATTTTTATTGTTTTTTTGTTGTTGTGTGCATGCAATTCTATAGAGATGCGTTGCTATTGCTGTTGTTCTCTTTTTATCCTCCTTGTTTCTGTGAACGTGTTGGGATATGTATGCACGTCAGAGAAATATATTGTTTTTGTGTGCACTGTGCAGCTAGTGCAGAAGCTGCAGGAGCAGACAGATCGGAGCTCTCTGCACAGTGGAGCCAGAGGCAAACCGTTCATTAAGCAAAGAGATAGAAATTGACCCAGCTGGCGGTACAACTTATACACATGAAATACTCCGAGCGCAAACCCACTCACAATCTGCACGTACACACATGTATTTACATACACTCAGCCAACCCCCCCTAAAAAATACCCAAACGTGAACATGAGCAACTGTCAAATGCATGCACATTATACACACATCTGCATGAACAAGGACTACATCTACACTGATAAGAGTCTGTCTGTAGGCAAGACAATTAGTCATTGAGCAAGAAAACGCTTTCACCTAACGATTTCCAGTCATCCTCTAACTGTGTTTTTTTTTTTTTGGGTGGATGTAGCTGCATGTAGCCAACATCATAACAGCTCCTCCCAACTCTGTTGCACAATTAAACCTGCTGTTAAAATATATGTGTGTGGTTGTATAGACAGGCCTGCGTATATGGCGCTAACGATTGCTTGTGAAAAGAGAGAAGACTTTTATGGCTTGGCTGTGGGGCTCCCAGGGAGCCACTGGGGCTTCGCTTTATCTCTGACTTTACATCTTTGTCCCATTCATCATGTCAGACACTGATAGTGAAAAGCTTTACTCACATACACATAGGCTGCTCTGCCATATTTTCTACATATACCTCTATATCTACCTCTGTCTCCCTTTTGTAAGCACACACATACACATTCAAACTGAGGGAAATAAGTTGTATCTGGTTGTTTAGATTGCCTGTCTCAGAGTAAATCCTCAGTCCTGGACCTTATGGAGTGAGGTCATGGAAGAGCAGTCAATATGGATTAAGGCAAATTGCCTGGCTGTCTATGGGAGGAGAAAGGTGGAGAGGACAGAAGAGGAGAGGAGAGAAGAGGAAAGAGGAGGTAGTTTGAGAGTACTTCAGAGCAGGACATGTAGAGTATGTAGTGCTTTAATTTTGTATGTGATACTATAAAAGTGGACAAACAAACATTTAATAATACAGTAAATTACAAAACAGAGGAGCAAAAAACACACACTTTGTTGGTGCGTTAATACACACACACACACACACACACACACACACACACACACACACACACACACACACACACACACACACACACACACACACACACACACACACACTCTGACACACTTTCTAAGGACATATACACATGCACTTTTTTATGGAAATGAGCTTGATTTCCCAGCGCCAGGGGGTTCCGCTGCCTTACTCAAGGATACCTTGTACCAGGTGATGAACTGGCTCCTCTCCAGCCAAAAGTCCAACTAGACTGAGCTCCTGCCGCCCATGAACCTTTCACCCTAACACCTGCACATCCTCATGTACAGCGCATACACCTGCACCCACACAGATACCACAAACAAGCCTACACGCACATGAATAATACAAAATGTGTATATTCTAAACAATCCCCATGCAGACACAAGTGATCTTTCTCACACAAAAAGTCAAATACAGAAACTCACTCACATTCCTTCTGTTTCCTATTATCTAGGCATCCGGAGACATTTTGTGGATGACATTTCCAATGATCTGTCACTCTTAAGTCTTTCAACTGCCCCTCTGGAATGTGAAGCATTATTTAAAAAAATGGTACCCCTGCTGTCTTTGCTTCACACGTTCACAAAGTCCCATAATGGTAATTACTCTTCACATCATGATTAGAACATATGCAGCCAGTGAATGGCCAACAGATGTGGCATGGTAATCCTGTGATGTTAGGATGAAGATAATTCCAACCTCGCCTTGAATACACAATCACCTCCTTTTGAGTGTTTCTGTGGGTCTGCTTTTACTGTCCCGTTGTGGCATTTGTAGAAGAGATGTATGGTTTTAGATACTTCTTGCATCCAAGAGATTATTTGCACATTCGATTAAAGAATTCAAGTAGCCTGATGCCACTTGGACTTTTAAAATAAGATACTAATACAATTTCCCCATACCTACTTCATTGCAGTTTCAAGAGGCAGTGCACATGTAATCTGCCTGACTTTATCTTGTCCACATCTGTCGGCTCATTTTTCCCATTTATCCAAGTATTGTGGTGTTCTGATGTAGCTTGTTTTTCTTGGCCAGTGCTGCTATGTGCAGTTATTTCCTTATGTTTCCTGTTACTGCTTAAGTTTTCCCATCTCTTTTACCCATATTTAACTCGCAGAACATTCTGATAGCATTTATACATGACTGGAAAATGAGACGTTTACCCAGTGTTACCCACATGTTTTCCACATTTAGTCAATGGCTAGAAATAACTGAAACATTGCAAGACATAAAGATAGTTAGATACTCAGTCCCATGAATGAAGATATCCACAATTGAGTATATAGTTAAATACAAGAAAATATAAATGTGATGTTTTGTACACATTATTCAATCAGACCTAAGTTGTCCAATGCAGGTTGGCAGTCCCCCCCCCCCCCCTTCAGTCACAGAAGAATGATCAAATTACTCTCACTGAATCCTAACCTGGACAATTAAAGGATCACATGCTAAACTGGTCCTCTATCAGCAGGTAACTGACATTGTGCCACAATCCTCCGGAAGGGCCTTGGGCTCCATGGAGTAATATCCATTACCCATCAAGAACCATGGCAGCCCTGGGCTGCCCATCACAAATGAAACCATCTGCCTCCTCCATCTGCGCTCATTTTGTTCATTATTCTTGGTCCCTTCATCTTATTCCATCATGCTCCACAATACCTCACACACCACCTTTAGAAATTCACTCAGTGTTATTTAAAGGTATGTGTCGGAATATTTATTCATGATTGTTTTGTCCTTGTGTCTCATTATGTTGTCACAGCTCTTAAATCCTACAACCTAATTTTGCTATTAGTGTGTGGTCATTCATAAAGCAAATTCCCTGTGTCAGGCCCTACTGTGTGTGTGTGTGTGTGTGTGTGTGTGTGTGTGTGTGTGTGTGTGTGTGTGTGTGTGTGTGTGTGTGTGTGTGTGTGTGTGTGTGTGTGTGTGTGTGTGTGTGTGTGTGTGTGTGTGTGTGTGTGTGTGTGTGTGTGTGTGTGTGTGTGTGTGTGTGTGTGTAGGTGTGTGCAGGTGTGTGCAGGTGTGTGTGGCTTAACGTCTTGTGTCTTTCAACATCTTAATAAAGATGGAGATTGCATCGCATCCCAACTTATTAATCAGCCATCCCCGCTGCATCACTCAGCACGTCTGCATGTGAACTTGTGAGTCTCCATATAATAGACTTCATAAAGCTCATATTCTTATCTGATTAAGTGATTAACATCTGTTTAAGCATTAAGTAGCATTAGGTGGTTCACATTCATTAAATGGGCATGCTGAGAATACAGTGTTTTTCCTTTTCCTCCAATCTTCCCCCTTAATTTTTCCTTCCATTAATTAATTTAGCAACCTTTTAAGTAACAACGTTTCAGCCACACATCAGTTAGACCCTCTTCACATCAACAATTGACAACTCGAAAGTGTTTTGGTTCTATATCTCCTTAAATCAGTAGTAAAGATGTGATGAGTGCAGTCTTCAGTAACCACCATCCTCAGCCATGATTAGCTAGATGCTGCAGATGTCCTCACCAGTTGTGTTTGTGTTGGCAGCATGATTAAGATTTAGTAGCACAGCATCCTCCTGATTTACAAGATGAATCTCTTAAATCTCATTGGATTAACTTGGAGGAAAATACATGTATTCAGTTTCCATTAAGCTGAGGAGGAGGAGGAGGAGGAGGAGGAGGAGGAGGAGGAGGAGGAGGAGGAGGAGGAGGAGGAGGAGGAGGAGGAGGCGCTTGAACATGTTGATGATATACTTCAACATCTGGGAGAGGGTGGAGCTCTCATATATTCTAATGAATCAGCTGGACTGTAACATGATAGAGGATATTGGCGCGTAGGTCTTTAATGGGAGTGTTTGAGGAATGTCAGGCTTACGATTGTCAAGATAATAAATAAATGATTTAGGAAAACCTGGTTGAGTACAGACCCTTCTTTACTTTTATAAAGGGATTGATTTTAGAGTACGGTGTGAAACAAACCCACGTCTCCTCCATTCCTTCTCTACACCCTCTTTTTTCTCTCCACACCCTTATTTATTTACATACCTCTTTTATTTTTCCTCCTAATCCACCTTCCCCAATCATTTCCTTTCCTTCCCTCCTCATGGCTAAAGGCTGATCTGGCTCGATGATATCACAGGGCTTGTTTATTTTCTCACATATCCGTACACATACATCATTCCCAATTAAAATTGCTGTCATGATTCAACATGGTACAATAAAACACTATTTGAAATGGGCTTAACCTGCAAAAGGGTCATGCTTGGACCACACTTTGGAAATAACTGCAGTATGAGAATAAATAATCAGGGTGCGTGTTTTTAGAGACAAAGTTTGGACCTATACAGCTGGAGTGGAGCTGGAGAGTGTTAGATGCAGTTTTACAGCCTCAGGCATTGACTGGGGGAGTGTTTTATTAAAGTTAACGAGAGAAAGCCGCGCCCCTTACAATGCCTATGCCCAAGCTTAAGTGCCTGTTCCCCCATTACTCTGCAAAAGTCTAAACCTCCCTCCCTCCCTCCTCTCCCTCGGACACACATAGATGTGAGAAAGTGCAAACAGGACAGAGTGTCCAATAAAATCTCTGACTGTGTTTAGAGGGTTGTTCTAGGATTCACAGGGCATTTGTGTCTTCTGATATATTTATGACAGCAGCATGTCTAGCTTTAAATACCTTAGACTTCACATTCACACACACATATGCCAATTGCTATGATTGACCCCCATGACCTTTTGATATCAAGCTCCACATGTAAAAGTTGGGCGTGTGAGGAGATGAAAGAAAGAAAAGAAGTTAAAGGGCAAAGATTGTATATACTGGTTGTAAAAATGACCCTATATATGTCAAAGTGAGATGTGCTTTCAACCTCCTTATCTGGTTTTACAAGTTGTCTAAGTTGTATGTGCCTCTGTGTGGCATTAGAGAGGGAGGAAGACTGTGTGAGAGACTGTAAGAGAGGGAGCAAGATGAGAAATCAATAAGGCAGAAAATGAGATCATAAAAAATGAAAAAGGACAAAGAGTAATGTGTCTCTTGCCAGTGGTGCATATTGCTCTTTCACACCAATACCAGCATATCAACTTGTTGATGAATTATGACACACAGCAGTGGGTCAATTAAAAAGACTGAGCCAGTTGACCGAACCCTAAAGCAGGGTTTATGTTAAATACTAAAGTATTATAGCTGTAACCAAAAAGGCTGTGGTGTCAGATCCGGCACATCAGTTTAACATTGTGATAATATCCTCAGATTCTCTGAATGTAACAAAAGCCCTTTGTTGTTTACCAACTTTTAAAGCATATCATTAAGCACTAACAGAAGGAATTATTTACATTTGTTAAACTTGCTTTTTTTTTAATTAACAGGCTACAATGGTGGTAGCTATAAAAACAGATTGTGTTGCATTCATTGCAAGCGTAAAATCACCGAAAGCCATCTTTTAGTCCAGTCACACTTTGGAGATTAAGACTTGGGCCCAGATTCTAAACTAAAACACTATATATATATATCAACAGTGGTTTATCAGAAGTACTGATATATGAAGCCAAAAGAAATAACCAATGTCTCACATTCACAAGAGAGGGGGAAAGACCAAATAGACATCCTGACATATTCTTGTTGATTCTGAGCAAAAGTTCTTCATTGACTGCTTAAATGTTTTTTTAAATGTTTGCGCAATAATATTTGCAGTATGTAACTCATTTCCAAAGGGACTGATGCAAAAAATACATATTTATAAAGAGCAAAATTCAAAGGTAGAGAAAAGTGTATAAATAGTATTGCCCTCAGAAAAGGTATAAATGTATCTTCCAACACTTTCCTTAGGCATTGATTTTTAGGGTACACCTTATCCTAGCCTGGAGAAACTGCTGTGCCTCAGCACGTCAGTTCAGAAGCATTGATTTACACTGTTGTCTGCTGTGATTGGTCCAGAGTGGAGCAACACTAAGCATGGTGTGAAAAAACACTAAAGAGGCAGTGACATGGGAGATGGTGAGGCCTGCATACCTTTAAAAGTAAAGAAATGTGTTTTTAAAGGAGACACACAAACTCTATGAGTTGCAATGTGTTGGACTGTTTTCCTTTAATGGTGTTCTTTACATTGATATTTGGTTGCCCTCGGTTTCTTCTTCCTTATCCCTAAAACTTTGGAAGACCTCTGCAGTTGGAAAATGGCACAGAACAGTCTAATGGCCCCGTTTAAGCGTCCCTAATGGCGCATTTCCACTGCAGCGGGGTAGCCCCGTTTAAGCGTCCCTAAGCGTCCTCGCTCAGGCCTCGGGCTGCCTCGCTGACCGGCCGAGGCCGTGGCGCATTTCCATTACAGTTTAGGACCTGGGGTAGCAACGCAGTGTAGGCGGGACGATCGGCTTTTTGGGCGGAGCGACGCTGGGTAAAACTGCAGTGGCGTCATTTTCAATGCGACACAACTCACAAAACACACACAACAATGGAGGATGTGGAAGCGATCGTTTTCTTGTTTATTGTGAAATCCATGGTGCTGACATGCTGTGCTCTGCATAACCTCTGCGAGAGTCATGGAGAGGACTATGATGATGGGTGGAATGCACCAGCAGCAGAGCCTGGGGTAGCAGTGTCTCAAGGTGTCTTTGATGCGCTACCTGAATACCTACATATGCATTGTATTGCATTCATTGTATTGAACATAAATACATTTTTTAAACAAATGTTATCTGAATTGAATATTTAGTAAATATTTGAATTTCAAGCACCAGTAAGTACTGCCCCATAATAAGAACATTTGAGGAAATATCAGATCATGAAAAGAAAATCTTTCTAATAAATTAAGCGAATATCAAAGCTAACTATAAACATAAATACTAAAGTGTAAAACACAGCAAAACTATATTCATAAATGCAAGTGTAAAATAGTGTGGACAATTGTAAACATGGATGGAGACTAAAGTATCCACAACATAAAACAATATATTAAATATAACCTCAATCTTTCTTCTAGACATGTTAAAAGCTTGCTTGAATGGGTTATAGGTTTCTTCTTTTGTTCTCTTGTCTTTGAAATATATAAGGAATGTGTTGTTTGAGTCTAGTAGAACGAGGGTATTACAATTGAGCAATTTCTACATGTATTATGTATTTATCATGTATTCTTAATACCATTACAAAAATAAACATGTAATAATGTTTTAGAGGAGGACCTCAAGCTAGCAAACTCAATTTCTTGCTTTAAATCTCTTAAAAGTAAGGGGCTTTTTCCTAACTGATGGTGTTTGTTATGTAAGGGATAATGTGCTGCGACGCAGTCATTATGGGGAAAAGAACACCGACAGGCTGATCAGGAGCCCGACGCGAAGCGGAGGGATCTAGATCGGCATGAAGGTGTTCTTTTCCCCATAATGACCAAGTCGCTGCACATTATCCCGCTTATTACATGGCCACATTCTCAACAAAGTAACGTTATGACTCCCAATATTAATTGAAATGCTTTTATGGATTTAGAAAATGATTTTATTGATTTAAAAAATAGTTGTATGTATTGATTTAAATTGACATGCATCCGCGAAGAAAAATAGTCCGTTGTTACTGTTTGAACTAACGTAGCAATGGCAGGAACTGCTTCGATAGCGTTTTTGAGGAGCTTTCTGATTACAGATTTGAAAACATCGCTGCTTGATTTAAAAGTAGCACAATTCATGATGTCAAACCTTGGAAAGTATCTCGATATCCCTGCCCTGATGCCAAAGTAACTGCACACTGTATGTTTTGCCGTTTGATGTATTATTATACCTTCATGCCGATCTAGATCCCTCCGCTTCGCGTCGGGCTCCTGATCAGAGATGGGTCTGTCTGCAGACCGCAGCAAGGAGGCGTTTCCTATAGGGGCGTTTCCTAACTTTTTTTATCCAGCTGCTTTTATAAATCCTCGCAGAAGAAGTCATTGTTCTAGTGATCGGAATTCCGGCTCTTCTTGCTGAGCCGGATCATTTGGCTCACCAAGAAGAGCCGGCTCTTTCGGCTCCCAAAGGGCTCTTCAGTTTACCACATATTATACCTTTTAATTAAATCAAATGTAGCGCTGTTTTGACTAATTATTTATATGTGTACACATATATCACTTAAATTATTCAAGACATCCTTTGTACTAAAGTATTCAAAAGTAAAAATTACATGTTTAATATAAATGATTTGCTGTGGCCAATTGTTTTCATTGCATTTACAGACCCGTGTAACTCTCTGATACCACCCAATTAATGCATTGACTTGCTTGTAGAACCACGCTAGACAAAACAGATAGCAACACCTATAAAAACTATTTAAAAAAAGGGGCTACTGTATCAACCTATATAAAGTATATACATATAGTTTTTCTCCCTGCAGGAGAGGGGAGCGTGCTTTGAGATCAACTGCTAGGCTGCAGCGGGGAGAAGAGGGGGACAAAAAGTAGGAAGAGAAGTAATGGGTCAGAAACCCTCCTTTTTACGCAGCGGTCCAGACATAGACATCATAGCTACGGCGACATATATTCAGTTGCCAGTTACTTTTGGCATTAGGGCAGGGATATCTTTCAAGGTTTGACATAATGAATTGTGCTACTTTTAAAGCAAGCAACGATGTTTTCAAATCTGTAATCAAAAAGCTCCTCAAAAACACTATAGAAGCAGTTCCTGCCGTTGTTACGTTAGTTCAAACAGTAACAACGGACTACTTTTCTTAGCGGATGCATGTCAATTTAAATCAATAAAATCTTTTTCTAAATCCATAAAAGCATTTCAATTATTATTGGGAGTCGTGTCGTTACTTTGTTGAGAATGTGGCCATGTGTAATAAGCGGGATAATGTCCACATTGCACATTGCATAATGTGCCTTCATGCCGATCTAGATCCTTCCGCAAAAACAAAACAAAAAACGTCTCGTTCGCTGGCGAGAGCCGGCTCCCGTCGTTCACTATAGGAAACGCCCCTATAGGAAACGCCTCTTTGCTGCGGTCTGCAGACAGACTCTATTGCCTGATCAGCCTGTCGGTGTTCTTTTCCCCATAATGACCGCGTCGCAGCACATTATCCCGCTTATTACATGGCCACATTATCAACAAAGTAACGTTATGACTCCCAATATTAATTGAAATGCTTTTATGGATTTAGAAAATGATTTTATTGATTTAAAAAATAGTTGTATTGATTTAAATTGACATGCATCCGCGAAGAAAAATAGTCCGTTGTTACTGTTTGAACTAACGTAGCAATGGCAGGAACTGCTTCGATAGCGTTTTTGAGGAGCTTTCTGATTACAGATTTGAAAACATCGCTGCTTGATTTAAAAGTAGCACAATTCATGATGTCAAACCTTGGAAAGTATCTCGATATCCCTGCCCTGATGCCAAAGTAACTGCACACTGTATGTTTTGCCGTTTGATGTATATGTCTGGACCGCTGCGTAAAAAGGAGGGTTTCTGCCCGTTACTTCTCCGCTGTTTTCTTGTCCCTCTTGTCTTTTTCTTTTCTTCACTGGGGACTCAGCCACTAACCATTACTCCAAATTACTGTGCTCTCCAAATATATTAAAATCAATGTTAAAATCCTCCATGTTGCTATCACACGACAGCGGAAAACTAAAGACAATCAGACAGTTTGCTTGCTTTTCAAACTGTTACATTTGAAAAACAGTTACGCAGCGTCCACACTACAGCTCCAAAAATAGCTTGGAGCTGGGCGTGTCTGGAGCTTGGGGATTTTATTCAAGCAACACGACCAACAACCAATCACATGAATCTCCCGCCCCCGACATACAAAGCAAAAACCCCCGGGGATTTTATGCGAGCAATATATATATAAACTCCCCAAACAGGCGAAAACCTACCAGTTCCCCCCACTGCCTCTGCCACCTCCCTCCATGCCTGGTTCCTCCGGTTTGTGTCCCGGTAGGTGAAGAGGGTCTGGTCATACAAAACCGGGTGATTGCTACGGTGATAGTTAGTTTCTCCTCCGACTTTTTTTGAAATATAGAAATGAACGGCGGGATATCTCTCCCAGCTTAGACGCGGTTTGATTGGCTGGCGCTTCAGCTGTCAGATTTTGGGAAACGGGATTTGATTGGCTGGCGCTGGCTACTCCGGCGTCCAGGCGACCAGAAGTTGAACAATGTTCAACTTCTGGTCGCCTGGGTCGCCTGAGACGCCTCGCTCTGCTACCCACAATTCAGTTCGGCGAAAAAGCGCGGCTACGTGACGTCACCCCATTGAAAGTGAATGGGCAGCTTGGAGCTGCTTGGAGCTTTCGACGCTGTAGTGTAGACGGGCCGTTAGAGTGTCTCTTGTCAGTTTGAAAAGCCAACGGTAGGACCTGCTTGCGTTTTTGAGGAGCTTTTTGATTACAGATTTGAAAACATCGCTCCTTGCTTTAAAAGTAGCACAATTCATGATGTCAAACCTTGGAAAGTATCGAGATATCCCTGCCCTAATGACAAAGTAACTGGCAAGTGAATATGTGTCGCCGTTTGATGTCTATGTCTGGACCGCTGCGTAAAAAGGAGGGTTTCTGCCCCGTTACTTCTCCGCAGTTTTTCTTGTCCCAGTTCCGGGACAGTTCAATCGACCGGACTTCTTTCTGAAGATGTGAGCGTCCTTAACAACGGTCAATAAGTCCTTGACAGCGGTCTGTCTGTTCGGTATTAACAACGTGTCACGTGTTCTGAATTGACCAATCAGAATCGAGTATTCAACTAAGCCATGTAATAATGCTTTATAAATTCATGTATGTTTATGATTTTGTTCTGTTGGGTGCCATTCATTATCAACAAGAGATAAGATAAGTCAAAGAAGTACTTTATTGATGGCAGTATAAAAATACAAATGTTGTATCAAAAAGCCATGCCATTAAACAATACAAATAAAAAATGTAAAACTGTATTGCAGCCAGCATAAATATACATGGAATTGTAAATATAAAATGAACATTTTAAAGAAAATAAATAAACAAGGAAGTACAAATGTTGCATTTAAAAATTAACTAGATAAAAAATATATAATATGTACAATAACTATTAAGGTTTTTTGAAGTATCACGGAGGAGACAGGCCAGTCGGCTGCCCAGTCATGGTGCCGTTCCTGCTGGGCCCGATCCTCTCCTCCTCGTTTCCTCTTGCCTGGGTGACAATAAGATAATAATTAGCAATAAGGAAAACACACAGGACAGGTACAGGTCACACAAGGATATAAGAATAACATGTATAAACAGAACAACAGTAAGGTGAACTAAAGAAAGTTCTGGCCCTAGATGTTTACAATGATTGTGAAAGTGAATTACATTATGTCCAGCCTCTTGATAATGAATATAAATATATGTATATGATAGGATGTCACACACAACTGTACTAGCTGCTTACTAGCTAAGACTTTACTTGAAACAGAGCATTTCCACACAGTGGTATAGCTTATTTTAATTACTGACGATGGATGATCCAAGGTTTAAAAAAACAAAACACAATTCCAGTCATTTTGCTATTTCTATTTCTTACCTAGAACCACACGCTGCGGTGTCGTGATGGCACTCGGTGTTGGTGGTTGAGTCGGGTTAGGGTCTTCGGCTGGTGTCTGTGGTCGAGCTGGGGTCCGTTCTGGATTCAATGACGATGTGGACGGAACACTGCCATCAACCGTTGTTCGGGAATGTTCCTCCTCACGAGTCCCAATGTAATCATCTAGAACAGCAAAATGACTTGTTAATTCCACAAACTACTGCAGCACAATACTAAATAGCAACAACAACTATAGAAAAGAAAAACTGAACGTAAACAATGGCACATATGGTGTTAGCAAACAATAGCTCTAGCTAAGGCTATCTGCCTTAGCTAGGTACGTAGCTCTTCGGGGCTCCATAAAAGCATGGGTTGTCGAACATTAATGTAAGGATAAAATAGACTTCTTTGTTAGAAGTGAGCGTACCTTGCAGGGACTCCAGTAAAGCCGTTGCCGTTTTCCCTACATCGCAGGAAAGTCCTCTAAAATCCGCGTTCGGACATCTGTGCAGAGACATCCTGGAACACTTTCACATTTCGCGTTGTTCCGTCGAGCTCCCGCTGGATTTTATCATCCCCAATGAGATGTAGGAACGTCGTCACCTCCTCGGTCGACCACGGTGTGCTTTTCTTCGACGTTGCCATTTTTGTAGCTCCTCCGTCTACAAAATGCTGCAAGCTTGCTTCTTGATATATATGTGACGCGAGGGATGATCTCGCGCGCGATCTTGTGACGATTCTCTCTGACCAATCAGCAGTCGAGTGTTGACGTCACAGCCCTGGCCTGGTCTGATAGAACCACGATTTTATGGGGCCGGAAAAAGAGGGAAAAAGTACCCGCTAGCCGGTACTAGGCTATATGGAAATGCCACCAAAAACTGGCCTGGCCGCATGAGGACGGTTCAGGATGCTTAAACGGGGCTACCCGCTGCAGTGGAAATGCGCCATAAGTGTCCTCTCTGGCCGTCCGAGGCCGTGGCGCATTTCCATTACAGTTTAGGACCTGGGGTAGCAACGCAGTGTAGGCGGGGCGATCGGCTTTTTTTTCACATTTCGAGTTGTTCCGTCGAGCTCCTGCTGGATTTTATCCTCCCCAATGAGATGTAGGAACGTCGTCACCTCCTCGGTCGACCATGGTGTGCTTTTCTTTGATGTTGCCATTTTTGTAGCTCCTCCGTTTACAAAAATGCTGTGTATAAAAATGCTGCAAGCTTGCTTCTAGATATATATGCGACGCTAGGGATGATCTCGCGGTCGATCTTGTGACGATTCTCTCTGACCAATCAGCAGTCGAGAGTGTTGACGTCACTAGTTCAGCCCCGGCCCTGGCCTGATAGAACCACGATTTTATGGGGCCGGAAAAAGAGGGAAAAAGTACCCGCTAGCCGGTGCTACGCTATATGGAAAGGCCACCAAAAACTGGTCTGGCCGCTTGAGGACGATTAAGGACGCTTAAACGGGGCTACCCGCTGCAGTGGAAATGCGCCATAAGAGACCTCTCTCCACCTTCACAGACGCTCCTGCTGGGACTGCTCGCTCTGTAGGTCTCCTCTTTGATTCCCTTTCACTCTTGAAGTGTGTGTGTGTGTGTGTGTGTGTGTGTGTGTGTGTGTGTGTGTGTGTGTGTGTGTGTGTGTGTGTGTGTGTGTGTGTGTGTGTGTGTGTGTGTGTGTGTGTGTGTGTGTGTGTGTGTGTGTGTGTGTGTGTGTGTGTGTGTGTGTGTGTGTGTGTGTGTGTGTGTGTGTGTGTGTGTGTGTGAGTGAGTGAGTGAGTGAGTGTGTGTGTAGATGGCCATTAATAACATCTTTAAGGGATCCAGGCTGGCCCTCCTTGTCCTCTGTGCCTTGTATTTATCCACCAAAGCAGAAAGAAAACAAATGGACATTAATGCCACCTTTTTTCTCTCTTTCACATTCATACACACAGACATACCCACACAATCCTACGTACATACATTCCCATTGGCCCACTCCACTATAGCTCAATGGGTAATGGCAGCCTGGCCAGCGTCCAAAATTTGATTTCACTTATCAAAATAAATGATAAAACACCATAACAGTCGATAACAAGCTATTCAGACGCTATTTCATATCAGCAAGTTGGTGGCTGTCTAAAATGTCTGGATGAATGACTATCCATCAGACCTTTTAAACACTCGCAGGCCCGACTGAACGACATCGTAACAAATAGTCGCCTGGGCTGAGACGCCACTCAGGTTTATTTAGAAGATATTGATTTCACGCCACGGCAGAAGAAATATCACAGCCTTACAGTAGATATCATAAGCATGTATTCAGATGTGAACTCAACAACAATAAATATTTTTTAAATTAAACTAAGCTGATGTAGCAATTTGGCTGCTAAGTGCTATGAGCTGAGCCAACTTTATCCAGATATTCTATTGTATTAAAAGCATGTTTTTACATGCCAGTGAAATATACCGAACAGCAAAAAGTCAGTCACAATCTGTGAAGTGAACACAAGGTGAGAGCTCATGCATCAAGCTTGTCAAACCTGGAAATGTGGCAGTTAGATTAGTAGCGTGTGGTAATTTATTATTTCAGCCAAACTAGATTGAAGTCTTAGCTAATTTCATATCCTAGATTCTTTCTAGCATTAAAGTATCCATTTAAGCAAATACAGTGCCACTTGTAGGCCAAATGTACAGCCTGATGTGGTTATACGAGGACTGCCAGGCCATATTCCTGGCTTTGAAGATACACATTGTATTTTTGTACCATTGTCATTAAATGCTTACTATCCTCACAAAATGGCATTATCAGTGCTTGTATTTTCTGCTTTGACAATGTTCAGTTGTACATTCCTGCATGTATCATCTGACTGCACAGATCCAAGAAATGTAAGTTAGTGAAACTAATCTTATCCGGAATATAAAGTCATACTTAATGAAGCAAGCCGTTAATTGATAGGCAAGGCAAGTTTATTTATATAGCGCTTTTCAACACAAGGCAATTGAAAGTGCTTTACAAAAAATGAAAAACATTAAGAAAATGGCATTTAAAATCAGTCATTAAAGAAAAGAAAAAAAATAAACATTAAAAGAAAAAATACATGGATAAAAGTTACAGTGCAGTCTAAGATATGAATAGTTCAATTAAAAGCAGCGACAAAAAGAAAAGTCTTCAGCCTGGATTTAAAAGTAGTAAGGGTTTCAGCGGACCTGCAGTTTTCTGGGAGTTTCTTCCAGATATTTGGAGAATAATAACTTAGCTGCTTTTCCATGTTTAGTTCTGACTCTGGGGACAGAAAGCTGACCAGTCCCTGAAGACCTGAGAGATCTGGATGGTTCATAATTTAGCAGGAGGTCAGAAATGTATTTTGGGCCTAAACCATTCAGTGCTTTATAAACCAGCAGCAGTATTTTGAAATCTATTCTTTGACACACAGGAAGCCAGTGTAAAGACTTCAGAACAGGAGTGATGTGAGTCTGTCATGTCTAAGAAACTTATTGTGAAAGTTTATTCTTTATGTTAGTCTTGTCATGACCTTTTGTTCTGTGCCTTATGTTTTGCTCGTTAAGTAATTCTCCCTCTCATTGCAGGCCTCCATGCTCCCCGTCCCTATCTGTCTCCTGCGTCTGTGATTGTTTTCCCCGCCCTGATTGTTTCCACCTGTTCCCCATAGGGGGCGCCGGAATTTTTTTTTTTTTTGTATTTGTATTCATTTAAAATAAATCAAAACTCCCAAAAAACGTACACAGCTTCTGTGTGCTTTTCGCTGCTTTTATTAACATTGGAATTTACATTGTAAGCGGCCGCGGGGGGAGAGCTTTAGAGAGCTCTCTCCTGAAAGACTGAGAGGCTCTGATAACCTCAGCTCAGTGAGGTAAAGGCACACCTTTATATGATCATTATAGTTATAAAAAAACAAGAGAATAGGTGAAAAACAGGTATAAAATACTGACAGTACAAAAATATTGTTATTAATGAACAAGAATACAGTTTGAAAGGGGAGTAATTTGTAAAATATCCATAAAGAAAAAGAAAATCTGCTTACAGTTCTGTTTCATCTGGGTGCTGAGAGATGTATCCATATTTCCTAATGTTGCTCTCAAAGTGCACCAGATTGATGCTTGTAACTTCAATATTTAAAAAAAAAAGTCTTCCCAGGGGTGCATGCCCCCTAGAGGAGGTGAGGTCCCCCCCCCCCCCCCACTTAAATCATGTTCAAATGGATAGGAAACTAAATACAGTTGCACACATCTTGTGTCAATATCTTTCTGTGTTGGTGGTCATGCCACAACCGTGCACGCTGCATTTGGGGGGGGGGGGGGCGCCAGCTAAAATCTTGCCTAGGGCGGCAAATTGGTCAGGGCCGGCCCTGCTCCAGAGTGTCCCTGTTGATCGTTGGCCACCAGAAATGTCTCTTCAGGAAAGAAAGAGTGCAGTTTACTCCGGGATGGATTGAGAACCGGGAATTGTGGACCCACTGTAGAACCTTGGAGCGGGCAGCATCAGGAACAAACTGACGGTTCGGAGGACCATTGCCTGGATCTGGTTGCTCTCTCAATGCCTCCAGGATGGTGTTATTAATCTCCCAAGAGAGGGCGCCTACTACACAACTCTCGGGAAGGATTGAAGCATCTGGAGGATCAGGAGAGTCAGGAGAGTATAGCCTAGACAGAGCATCGGGTTTTATATTCCTGGAGCCAGGGCGGAAGGTGAGGCAAAAGTCGAAGCGACAGAAGAACAGAGCCCACCTGGCCTGTCGGGAATTCAGTCGCTTCGCCGACTGGATGTAGGAGAGATTCTTGTGGTCCGTCCAGACCAGGAAAGGCTGCTTGCTGCCTTCGAGCCAGTGTCTCCACTCCTCTAGTGCCAACTTAACAGCCAGAAGCTCCCTGTTACCAACATCATAATTGCGCTCCGCAAGAGAGAGGCGACGTGAAAAAAAAGCACAGGGATGGAGGATGTTATCAGGACCAGCCGTCTGAGACAAAACTGCTCCTACTCCAGTATCAGATGCGTCCACCTCCACAACAAACTGCTTCTCTGTGTCTGGCTGAATAAGGATGGGAGCTGAGGTGAACAAGGACTTGAGTTTTATGAAAGCTCTGTTAGCCTCTGGAGTCCAACAGAACGTGATGTTGACAGAGGTGAGTCTGGAGAGAGGTGCAGCTACTTTACTGAAGTTCCGGATGAAGCGACGGTAAAAGTTGGCAAATCCCAGAAACCTCTGGAGCTCCCTCCTTGTAGTTGGGACTGGCCACTCCACCACTGCCTTGATCTTTCCAGGGTCTGCTTCCACCTTGCCCTGGCTGATGATGTAGCCCAGGAAGCTGATCCGGTTCTGGTGGAACTTGCACTTCTCCGCCTTAACATAGAGCTTGTTCTCCAGCAGTCTCTGTAGGACCCTGCGGACATGGTTCTCGTGTTCCTCCTGATTCCTGGAGAAAATCAGGATGTCGTCTAAGTAGACAAAGACAAAGCAGTTAAGGAAGTCACGCAAGACATCATTGATCATAGTCTGGAAAACTGCTGGGGCGTTAGTGAGACCAAAAGGCATGACCAGATATTCAAAATGGCCCAATGGAGTGGTAAACGCTGTCTTCCATTCATCCCCCTGGCGGATGCGGATCAGATGATAGGCGTTTCGAAGGTCAAGCTTGGTGAACAGGGTTGCCTCTTGGAGAGGTTCAAAAGCTGAGGTGAGAAGGGGTAATGGGTACTTGTTCTTGACCGTGATATTGTTTAA
Organism: Pseudochaenichthys georgianus; assembly: GCF_902827115.2. Lineage (NCBI taxonomy): Eukaryota > Metazoa > Chordata > Actinopteri > Perciformes > Channichthyidae > Pseudochaenichthys > Pseudochaenichthys georgianus. The sequence goes on along the minus strand of NC_047511.1, from coordinate 24,067,779 downwards.
CCCCCGACACTCTATGCAAGGTCGTAGCGACTTATCCTTCTTGCCTACAAAGAAGAACCCGGCACCCACAGGAGAGGAGGGATGAATAATACCAGCAGCCACAGAGTCTGTGATATAAAGCTCCATAGCCTCCCTCTCAGGACGGGACAGATTGTAGAGGTGGCTGGAGGGTAGAGGAGCTCCAGAGAGCAGATCAATTGGGCAGTCGTAGGGTCGGTGGGGAGGAAGAGAGAGAGCCCTCTCTTTGCTGAAGACTCAACGCAGGTCGTGGTAAGTAGTAGGAACACCAGTCAAATCTACAGATGCATCAGGGCAGACAACAGGATTTGGGGAAACAGAAGTTGAAGGTATGGCAGAACACAGGCAGTTAGCGAGACAGTGCTGATCCCATTCAATAATCCTTCCCTTAGCCCAATCAATGTGTGGGTTGTGAGTACGTAGCCACGGGTAACCCAAAACCAGAGGTGTAGAAGGAGAGGATATTACCTTAAACTGGATAAGTTCACGGTGGTTTCCGGAGGTGATTAAAGTCACAAGGGGTGACTGTGCTGTGACTGAGGAGATGATTTGTCCATTTAGAGCATAGGCAGTTAACGGTTCCTCTAGCGGCTCCAAGCAGAGTCCCAGCTGTTCAGCTAGCTCCTGGTCCAAAAAGCTATCCTCCGCACCAGAATCAATGAGAGCCTGGAGAGGCAATGTCATAGAACTAACACAGAGCTTGGCGGGAATAAGAAAATGAGTCAAGGATGGGGTTATAGATGATTGCTGTGGACTCGTCAGGACCCCCAATCTTACTGACGAGCCTCCCAGTTTGGACGTACTGGGCAGTTGGGAATGCTATGCCCAGTCTTTCCACAATACAGGCATTGGCCTGCACCTATCCGGCGCTGACGCTCCTCCAGAGAAAGTCTAGCACGACCCAGTTGCATAGGCTCCTCCTGAGAAGAGGTGCGCACACTGGACGACGGGGGAAAAGAGGGAGGTCTAGACACCGAGTGAGCAGAGTAGGAGGAAAAACTGGGCTTACTGAGTGACACTGGTGAATCCCTCCGTGTTCGCTCAGCTCGGTGCTCCCGCAGACGACCGTCCAAACGAGACACTAAGGAGATCAGCTCTGAGAGATCCGCTGGAACGTCTCGTGCTGCCAATTCGTCCCGAAGCTGGTCCCTTAATCCTCCGCCTTGAGAGCCGCCTCGTCCCATCGAGCCTCTGCAGCGAGTGTGTGAAACTCGATGGAGTAATCAGCCACTGTCCGGCTTCCTTGTTGCAGGCTAAGCAGCTTATTCTCGGCGGAGCCAGAGGAGTTGGGATGATCAAAAACAGCTGAGAACCGATCAGAGAAGCCCGATCAGAGAAGCCCTCAAAACAAAATTAATCCTCGTTGCTTCAGCAGCAAATGCAACAGGACGCTGGCGAAAAACCTTGTTACATTGGAACAAAAAACCTCTGCATTTCTCCACATCTCCGTGAAATGGCTCAGGATCGGTGATAGGAAAATCCTGGCGAGGAGGGGGCAAAGGGGCTGGACTGGGAGTAGCCTGAAATGCTACCGTCAAGGTACTGAGAGCGGAGATCTGGCACGCCAACTCGGAGACACGATGAGCGGTTACTCTCAACCAACGCTCGGATGAGCTTTTCGTGTTCACCCAGGAGGGAACCCTGACTTGACAGGGCATGAAGGATTGGGGTAGAATCCGCTCCGGATCCTGCGGGGTTCATTCCTGGCCAGTTCTTCTGTTACGCTCCTCGTAAAGAGACTCAAAACTTGACCCCGCTATGCAAGAACACTTGGGACGGAGACTTAGGTGAAGTGTCAAAAAGACTGGATTTATTTACGTCCTCAAAAAACAGGCAGGAGACAAAGTAAACTCTCAACAGAGTGGGAAGAACGTGGAGCAGGGCTGGACGTGGCAGGCAGGACGGGATGGAATATGGAGTTTCTGGAACAGGCACAAAACAGAACAGGATTAGTATATGAAAAAATCCAACTGGAAGAGTATACAAAAAGACTAGCAATACTAGTCAGCCGGAACTGGAGTTTACCACTGTGAGTATACGAAGAACTGGCGAAGTCTGATGGTCGAACCGGAGTTTTAAGCAGCAGCAGGTGAGTAGTGGTAATCAGTGATGATGAGAAACAGGAGCGGAGGTGAGTTGGCGGAAAACGGAAAGTAGGTCAACCACGCCCAGCCAGGAAGAAAGACAAACGGATAGACAAACAAACAGAAAAAAGGAGAAGGAGATACTGCAATTCCTCACAGCTATTGACTTGATTGCTGGGTCTCCCATTCCTAAGGGTCGACTATATGCAATTTCAGGACCTGAGAAAAAGGCCATGAAGGACTATAATGATGCCTCCCTCAAAACAGAGCTTATTCGTCCTTCCTCATCCCCAGCAGGTGCAGGGGGTTTTTTCGTTAGCAAAAAGGATGGGTCTCTTAGGCCCTGTATCGACTACTCACCTCTCAATGACATTACGGTTAAAAACCGGTACCCCCTCCCTGTCATCTCGTCCACTTTCGAGCAGCTTCAGGAAGCCAAGGTTTTCACCAAGTTAGACCTGCGTAACGCCTATCATTTGGTCAGGATCAGGGAGGGCGATGAATGGAAAATGGGGTTTAATACTCCTTCAGGACATTATGAATACCTGGTCATGCCGTTTGGATTGTCAAACGCTCCTGCAGTCTTCCAGGCTATGATCAACGACGTGTTGAGGGAGTTTCTGAACCGTTTCGTTTTTGTTTATCTTGACGACATTCTGATCTACTATCCTGACCTTCACACCCACAAACAACATGTACTCCTGGTTCTACAGAAACTGCTCCAGAATAAGTTGTTTGTCAAAGCCGAAAAGTGTGAATTTCATGTAGAGACAGTCACTTTTTTGGGCTTCATCATTTCGCCAGGTCAGGTTAGGATGGACCCAGAGAAGGTTAGCGCAGTAGCCTGTTGGCCTACCCCTGACTCTCGCAAGAAAGTGCAGCAGTTTTTAGGCTTTGCTAATTTTTACAGGCGTTTTGTGCGGAGCTTCAGCGCTATTGCAGCCCCTCTTCATGTCCTCACGTCCCCTCAGGTGCCTTTTGTTTGGTCTCCTCAGGCTGAGGAGGCTTTTTCTCGGCTGATAAATGACAGATGTTCACCACTGCCCCCATACTTACCCTGCCGGATCCCACTCGCCAGTTTCTGGTGGAAGTGGATGCCTCCAACGAGGGAGTGGGAGCGGTCCTCTCCCAGCAACAACAGAAGGACAACAAACTTCACCCCTGCGCTTTCCTGTTCAGGAAGCTCTCCCCGGCAGAGAGAAATTACGATGTGGGAAACCGTGAGTTGCTGGCCGTGAAGCTAGCGTTGGAAGAGTGGAGGCATTGGTTGGAGGGAGCCGAGCATCCTTTTGTGGTCTTGACCGATCACAAAAACCTGGAGTATATAAGAAAAGCCAAAAGACTGAACTCCCGCCAGGCTAGGTGGACCTTGTTCTTTAACCGGTTTGACTTTGTTCTTTCCTACAGGCCGGGATCTCAGAATGTCAAGCCTGACGCTCTGTCCCATCTGTTTGACCCTGTGCTTGCAGTCAAGGAGCCGGAACCCATCATCCCATTAAACCGTGTGGTAGGAACGCTGACTTGGCAAGAGAGAAGGAGGTGATACGAGCCAACGGTGGAGCTCCTGCACCCAGGGGTTGCCCGACTAACCGGCTATTCGTTCAGGAAACCGAGCGACCACAGGTGATCCACTGGGCTCACACTTCGCTGCTCACCTGTCACCCCGGAGTTAAAAGAATCCTGTTCATTGTAAAACAACGTTTCTGGTGGACATCCATGGAGAAGGAGGTGAAGGAGTATGTGGAGGCGCTCACAACAAGACCTCTTCCAAGACCTCTTCCAGGGCACGGATGGGATTATTACAACCACTTCCTATCCCCAACAGACCCTGGTCAGAGATTTCCATGGACTTTGTCACGGGCCTGCCCCTCTCTAGAGGTAAAACCACAGTTATCATGGTAGTGGACCGTTTTTCAAAGATGACACATTTTATTGCTCTGCCCAAAATGCCCTCAGCTAAGGAAACGGCTGAGGTCATGATGCATAATGTGTTTCGTCTGCATGGTTTCCCAAAGGATATTGTCTCCGATCGGGGTCCCCAGTTTGTGTCTTGTTTCTGGCAGGAGTTCTGCAGCCTCATCGGTGCCACGGTCAGTCTCTCGTCGGGATACCACCCGGAGTCTAACGGCCAGACAGAGCGCCTGAATCAGGAACTGGAAACCTGCTTGCGCTGCCTGGTGTCCCAGAATCCATCCTCCTGGAGCGAGCACCTCACTTGGGTTGAGTATGCGCACAACATCCTTCCCACTTCTGCCACGGGCCTGTCTCCGTTTCATTGTGTCTATGGGTACCAGCCGCCACTGTTCCCAGCCATGGAGAGAGAGGTCACGGTCCCGTCTGCCCACGCTCTGGTCAGGCGTTGTCATCGCGTGTGGGCTGCGGCTAGGAAAATCCTCTGCAGAAATTCGCAGCTGGTAAAAAGAGCAGCAGACCGAAGACGCCGACCAGCTCCTGTATACCAGCCAGGCCAAAAGGTCTGGCTTTCTACGCGGGATCTTCCCCTCCACGTACTCTCCCGTAAGTTGGCTCCCCGGTTTGTGGGTCCCTTTCCCATCACCAAGGTCATCAACCCGGCTTCAGTGAGACTACGGCTTCCCAGGTCCATGAAGGTACACTCCACCTTCCATGTGGGGAAACTAAAACCACTGAAGGAGAGCGCCATGGTTCCCACCGCCAAACCCCCCCGCCCCCCCGGATGATCGATGGAGGTCCGGTCTATACGGTTAAAAAACTCTTGGCTACTCGGAAAAGGGGTAGAGGGCGACAACTCCTTGTGGACTGGAAGGGTTACGGCCCAGAGGAGCGGTCATGGATTCCTTGCCGCTTCATCATTGATAAAAGCCTCATTGAGGATTTTGACCGCCACAACTCAGAGGAGCCTGGGCCGTCAGGAGCCGTCCCTAGAAGGGGGGGTACTGTCATGTCTAATACACTTATTGATACGCAGAGTGAGGCAGGTAGGACCCAAACGCAGATAGCACCTTTATTTCAAGGACTTAATTATACTTGGACAGACAAAACACTCTACTGTGAACTAGGTCACAAACAAAAGAAGCACCAACACTGAACACAGGAAGAGACAAGACTAAATACAGGGAGGGGTAATCACAAGACAACAAACAGCCTGGCAGGGGAGGAGAAACACAAGGGCCACAGGTGAACACAATCAGATAACTAGACACACCAGGGAAACTAACAACAGGAGGAAAAACACAGGGAAAAGGACCAGACAATAACCCAGGAGGAAAACATGACAGAGAGAACAGCAAAAACACCCAAACCTAGACATAGAAATGTGACATGACATGAGAATCGTGACAGAACCCCCTCCTAAACACCAAAACAAAAATCTAACAACGTCCAGCAGGGTGGGAGGAGGGGGTCCGGAGGACGGGCCTTGGCTGACAGCCCAGGGCAAGGCAGAGTTCGAAGAGGGGGTCTCGGGCGGACGGCCCAGGGGCAAGGCAGAGTTTGAGGAAGGGGTCTCGGGCGGACGGCCCGGGGGCAAGGCAGAGTTCAAAAAGGGGTTCTCGGGCGGACGGCAGAGTTCGAGGAGGGGCGAAGACCACAGCGGGCAAACTCAGGGGACCGGGCTCGAGGGCGAAGACCGGACAGCTCCGGAGGCCGGGCAGGAGCCGGTGTCGACCGGACAGGATCCGGAGCCGGTGGGACAGGGCCGGCAGGACCCCCGGCAGGAAAGCAGTCGGCGGGACCTCCAACGGCACAGAACACAGGGTTGGCAGGACCCCCGGTAGAAGAGTAGTCGGCGGGACCCCCAACGGGACAGGACACAGGGCCGGCAGGACCCCCGGTAGAAGAGTAGTCGGCGGGACCCCCAACGGGACAGGACACAGGGCCGGCAGGACCCCCGGCAGGAGAGCAGTCGGCGGGACCTCCAACGGCACAGGACATAGGGTTGGCAGGACCCCCGGCAGGAGAGCAGTCGGCGGGACCTCCAACGGCACAGGACATAGGATTGGCAGGACCCCGGCAGAAGAGTAGTCGGCGGGACCTCCAACGGCACAGGACACAGGGCTGGCAGGACCCCCGGCAGAAGAGTAGTCGGCGGGGCCTCCAACGGCACAGGACACAGGGTTGGCAGGACCCCCGGCAGAAGAGTAGTCGGCGGGGCCTCCAACGGCACAGGACTTAGGGTCGGCGGGGCCTCCAACGGGACAGGACACAGGGTTGGCAGGACCCCCGGCAGGAGAGTAGTCGGCTGGGCCTCCAACGGCACAGGACATAGGGTTGGCAGGACCCCCGGCAGAAGAGTAGTCGGCGGGGCCTCCAACGGCACAGGACATAGAGTTGGCAGGACCCCCAGCGGAACCTCCAACGACACTTGAGTAGGGACTTGAGTGGGAACTCGAGAGAGGGCTTGAGAGGGAACTCGAGAGGAAACTTGAGAGTTGACTTGAGAGGTGACTTGAGAGGAATCTCGAGAGGGAACTTGATCGGAGACTCAAGAGGTGACTTGAGAGGGAACTCAAGAGGTGACTTGAGACGGGACTCGATAGGGAACTCGAGAGGGGACTCGAGAGAGAACTTGAGAGGGAACTCGAGAGGTGACTCGAGAGGGGACCTGAGAGGGAACTCGAGAGGAGACTTGAGAGGGAACTTGAGAGGAGACTCGAGAAGAGACTCGAAAGGGGACCTGAGAGGAAACTTGAGAGGGGACTAGGGTAGGAACTTGAGAGGGGACTTGAGAGGGAACTTGTGTCGGTCGGTACGTAGACAGGACACAGGGAGCGGGCGTCGGCTGGAGAGCCAGCAGGAGACGAGGTGCTGTAGTCGGCCGGTACACCGACAAGACTCGGGGAGCTGGCGTCGGTTGGGGAGCCAGCAGGAGACGAGGTTCTGGAGTCGGCCGGTACGCCGACAGGCCTCGGGGAGCTGGCGTCGGCTGAAGAGCCAACAGGAGACAAGGCGCTGGAGTCGGCCGGTACACCAACAGGACTCGGGGAGCTGGCGTCGGCCGGTAAGCCGGTCCTGGAGCCGAAACTGGAGTCGGGACCATGGCTACTGGGGCCGGTACTGAAGCCGGAACCATGGCTGCTGGGACCGGAACCATGGTTGCTGGGGCCAGGACTGGGGCTGGAACCAGGACTGGGGCTGGAACCATGGCTGTGTGGGCCGGTTCTGTAGCCGGAACCATGGCTACTGGGGCCTGTACTGGAGCCCGAACCATGGCTGCTGGGGCCTGAACTGGGGCCGGATCCATGGCTGTGTGGGATGGTACTGGAGCACGGAACCATGGCTGCTGGGGCACGGGCTGCTAGCCTGGCCTTGCGACTCCTTCTCTTAGCAGCCGCCTGAATACTCCGTGGACCTCCATAAGCCAGACGAGTTCCAGAATACGACTCCTGGCCAGGAGCAGGAACTGGGGCAGAAGCATGGGTTGACTTCAGACGGAACCCACCGAGGCGTATGGTACCAGGTTGGGAATTGGGAGCCAGGGAGCTAGCATGCCTGGGGCTAGCAGGCCGGGAATCATACACCGGGAGGATCTTTGAAATCCAGCCAGGTAAGAATTTCACCAAACCTGGTTTCTCTCTAGCCATCTGGCGCGCCTCTGATAACACAGCCTCTCGCTGCTGAACTCCGGGTGCTCTCTTCCATCGATCCGAGCAGTTAGCCAAAAAAAAGGAAAAATTCAATAATTCCAGCTCGAACGGATCTGCTGGGCCCATTTCTTGGTTGGTGCTTTCTGATACGCAGAGTGAGGCAGGTAGGACCCAAACGCAGATAGCACTTGATAACTTGATTATTTCAAGGACTTAATTATACTTGGACAGACAAAACACTCTACGGTGAACTAGGTCACAAACAAAAGAAGCACCAACACTGAACACAGGAAGAGACAAGACTAAATACAGGGAGGGGTAATCACAAGATGAGAAACAGCCGGGCAGGGGAGGAGAAACACAAGGGCCACAGGTGAACACAATCAGATAACTAGACACACCAGGGAAACTAACGACAGGAGGAAAATCACAGGGAAAAGGACCAGACAATAACCCAGTAGGAAAACATGACAGAGAGAACAGCAAAAACACCCAAACCTAGACATAGAAATGTGACATGACATGAGAATCGTGACACTTATTGTGAAAGTTTATTCTTTCTGTTAGTCTTGTCATGACCTTTTGTTCTGTGCCTTATGTTTTGCTCGTTAAGTAATTCTCCCTCTCATTGCAGGCCTCCATGCTCCCCGCCCCTATCTGTCTCCTGCATCTGTGATTGTTTTCCCCGCCCTGATTGTTTCCACCTGTTCCCCTTACCCGGTGTATATATTGTGCTCGCTCCCTCCTGTTCATTGCCAGTTCGTTTCCTCATTCTGGACCAACGTCCCAGCCAACTCCACGGACATTCTCACGGACCTTTAAAGCTCTTGATCTTAGTTCTTGTTTTTTCCTCCAAAGAGTGTTTTTGTTTTCCCTGTTTTACTACTGTGCCAATTCCAGTAAAGTCTTTATTTTTGAACACTATCTGAGTCTGAGTTTGAGTCGTGCGTTTGAGTTCATGCCTCAGAGTTCTCCCCTTGACAGAGTCCATGACTACACCTAGATTTCTGGCTTTATCTGTTGTTTTGAACATTGCAGACTGAAGCTCAGCGCTAACTTTTAAACGTTCTGCCTTGGCTCCAAAAACCATTACCTCAGTTTTATCTTTGTTTAATTGGCGAAAGTTCTGACACATCCAGTCATTGATTTGTTCAATGCACTTATTCAGTGTTTGAATTGGAGCATAGTCTCCTGGTGAAATTGTTACGTACATTTGTGTGTCATCTGCATAGCTATGGTAAATTATTTTGTTGTTCTTCATTATCTGAGCCAGTGGTAGCATGTAGACGTTAAAGAGAAGAGGCCCCAAGATGGAGCCTTGAGGTACCCCACATGTCATATTTGTCAACTCAGATGTGTATTTACCAATGATAGGTCTCAGATTTTCTAATCCTCTGTCTTGAAAAGGTTTTTTAGTAATGCCAGATAAGAATGTAGAGCTTGTTGCACATAAGTAGTAGTAGTGTGGTTCAATGTGTGTTTTTTGTTGTTATTTTTTTTCTTATTCTGATGTCAGACACATATAGACAGGAGTGAAAAATGTATATGTTAAAGGATAAATACATGATTGAGGAGTTCTTCTGTCTCTAAACAAAAACAACACATCTGTGCTCTCTGCCTTAAGTCTGACCACAAGCTAAAACTGTTGGATACCATTGTTTATTTAATTGAAAACAGATTTAAATGGTTTGAGTAGCTGGGATTTCGACAAATTATTTAACTGCAAAAAACCTTCTTGTCAAAAAGCAGCTGGTACTAAAGAGTTTTAAAAAATCCGAGAGGGTGATCAGCTGTAGAGTGACATTAGTGCGCAATACCTCCAGTCTACGCTCTGATACAACACATCTGTCTGCTTCTTACACAGGCCTCTAAAGTAAATACAAGTCAGCCTGCAAATGTGTTTTCCTATGATACAAAGAGTTTAAAGCTGGCTATCCCTGCCTTGTGTTCAGTAGTATTCATTAAGGATTTTATTATCGTATTGTTAACTGCACCCAAGTGTCCAAGAGACAAGGATCAATGTTCTAGAGTCCCCTCTCCCCATTTATGGCCCTTATGACAAGCACTCTGATGCTCTTAGTCAATAGCCCATACTATTAATGAGGAGGTTAGTTAATCAGAGGGAGTGCATTGACAAGGCTATTCTCCCTGGTCGATAAAAATATCATTGATTGGCATAAATACCATTGCTTCCTGTCCTGTCATGTTAGATGTGGACACATGCTGTGTTAAAGAGAGATGGATCCATTGTGCAGTTTTCTTTAGACCTATAAGACATCCTGAAAACTCTGGGTTGTCTGGCTGTGCTGTTTTATCTCCCCCAGCTACTTTTTTCACCATGTTGGTTTGTAAAATAACATGCATGACCTGACCCCATTGTGAGCCCAATCCAATGAATGTCTGTGAGCTGAAGCAAAGAAATAACGATTGTAACCTTCTGACCTCTTAAACTTAACCTCAGCTGAAACCTCTGACCCTGATTTGAGATCAAACAGATTGTGTATTTACTTATTAGCATGAAGACACTGACATACCCTATCTGCCAGAACCTTTTACTCGGTGACCTTAGGAGGCCTCAGAGGTACTTACGTTTGGCTATAGGACCGGAAGACGTTGAGAGGAAGAGTTCACGGCGCGGTATGGTAGCAGCTGATGCCATTTAACCAAAGTGTCCTGGGTTGGATTACAGCCTTTGTATTGTATTTCATACCTCTCCCTTCTTCCCTAATTTCTAAACTGTACTCTGTCCAAACAAGGAAAAAAGTACACTACAAAAATAAACTAAAAATAAAAGAATATTAATAGTAAATACACAGCTCTCCAAAAGAAGAAGGAATTGTAGCCTCCATGTTTGATTAGTGTAATATTCTCTATTATAAACCTAGCATTCAGTCCATATTGTCAATACTTTATATACAGCCCATTTATGCAGCCTATACAGTAAGTGTACATGGTCACAACATTTAGATGCATTATGTGACCCTAACAACCATGGAAAATATTATATATTTTAAATAAAATAAATAATTCCAAAAGCTCATACAGTGCATTTAAATTGCTCAGCTATTTTAGATCACAGCCACCCTGCAGGTAACCTCCTGACAGTGTTCAGTACATATGTGTTTGGGGGTATACAGTATTTCATCCTAACATTGTGGGAAGCAGCTTTTAGAACAATGCAATTAGACTTCACTATAGGAGCTATTTGCTCTGTGTTTGGTTATGTGTGACCTTATTGGGATATTAGACTGACATCTATGGGCTCAAAACAGTCTCATAATACACACCTGCACACAGACAACACACTCACTCCCTAAGCGTCCAGGAGCGACGTTTGGTCAGTGTCCGTGGCATCCAATTGTGACGCTCCTAGGCTCCTTCAGCGTCATAAAGGTACGCAAATAGCTTTCAACTGATTGCAATGTATTCCCATCTGCGTTGGGATTTGACGCTCATGGAAGCACGGCATTCGTTTGTGTCGGCTGCCCTTAAAGGCAATGTGAGCGTCCATTCCCATTGGATAACGGAGAAGTGTACACCCGGAAGTAAGTATTCCTCTTACTGTCGATTGATTTTACAGTGATATCTGCACTACTCATCGACTAAAAAACACCAGATTATCCTTGTTAATTACACAACATTGATTGGTTTAAATTGTGTGCAATGCTTTTGTATTTTTCCCCTTCGATTCGGAGAAACAAATATTTTTTCTGAGTAAAGGATGACAGAAGACACTACCCAGAATCCCCAGCTATCGTTTGGACTACACCAAGTGCTCTGTTTGACAAACCCCGTTTTTTTTCACCATTCATTCCCATGGCTGGCGTCTATGTCACGGGATCTTCAAATTTCTCCCTGCAGAAAAAGAAAACATGGCCGAACTTCGTTTTATTCTCGGTGGAAAATGCCTATTTTAAAGTTAGTTTGGCCATTAAAATGTGTTTTAATGTCATTTGATGCGAGAAATATGAGTTGTTATTTCAGATTATGTGTGCAGTGGATGTACATGATCTTGAGTTTGCTAGTTATTACGAAGATTACTTCAGGAAATCGCGACGTTTTCATTGTTACCAAGGTGGTTGCTAGGGACGCTGCTATCGATATTATTTCTGTTATGTTGTGTAACTGTTTAATGGTGTTATCTTTATTGCTACCCCCTTCCCCGTCAATGTATAGTGTTGGTCCACAGCTCAAACATATTAGTTTAACAAAATCCGCATCTAAAGATAGCCTATGTTATTTCCCCTGTGCAATTCCAGTCTCACATCTCACAGCACATCGTCATTAACAAATACCGGAAACAGACCGAAAACATTTTTAAAAAATAAAATAATACTTTATTCCGAGTGTGCTTGCTTTTCTCTTTGAAAGTCATCACATAACGGCATTGTAATACACGGTTCGGCTGCATTAAATATTACATATCTGCCGTAGTTCTGTATTTATAGAGCCCTGATGAGAAGACTTCTAGACAAACATGAGGAACTGAAAACGTGACGTGGATCATAAATATATCATTAAACAACATCTTACATTTCTTTTCACACAATACATCTCCTTGCAGTATCAACACTAATTCGGCTCACTTTTATATTTGATCCAATTGGTGGATAGGCTGTATAACCATAAAGGTGCACAGCTGATATAAAGGGACACCTAGTGGTTAAAGCATGTTATTTAATTTCATTATTTTTATTATTAGATATTAATAGGATCCCTATAAAGTATATTCATTACTCGTTATTCTCTACTAATAGTTAATTAAAGACTGTATATAATGACTATTTTGCACATCCCTTTCAAGATTTCAAGATTTTCTAAGGTTTATTGACATATCATATAGGCCTACACAACTATGGTGTAGTTCTGCATTGAATGAAAAACTTGGGTCGCAGGCTCCTCAATAGAGAGGCGAAGTCACGCCCATCTACTTCCGATCTATGGGACCCCGGAAGCGAAAAATTATACATTGAATTCAATGGAGAGAGAAAACGTATCTTTTGATCCCGTTTGAATTGTGCCACGAACTACACATATGATGTTTGTCAATCTTAAACAACCATTTCCATGTCAAAAAAGTCACATTTTGTCGTAAAACTGTTGAAATATAAGACTATGAAAAATACGCGACTACAAAGACTACAAATCCCAAATCCCATTCTGGGTCGCGTAAGTGATGTCACAGGCGATAATGCTCCAAGTGGTTGGTTCACTTTTACAAGATGCCTGTGTGCTTTGTACCAGGTTGTAATCACAAAAGTGATCATACCACTTGCTCGTTCTATCGCTTCCCGTCTGATGAAAGGACCAGGAGTCGCTGGATCAGACATATCAGGTAATATCATAGGTAATATTGTTGTGCATGGAACATAGTCAAGGTAGCTACCTAGCTAGTAGCGACGAGTAACGAGCATGTTAGTTAGCATTACATTACTTAGCCTTGTCATTTTTAGTAGCCTTACCATGAAGTTATTATTTTATTACATGAAGTAAACCAAAATGTTAAACAGTAAGAGTAGTCATGATGGTAAGTATTTCGTGAAACATTTGAAGAGTAGCCTACTGCGCCCTCCACCGGGTGCTAAGGAAGCAGTCAGGGAGAGTTGAAGGCAGGCAGGGAGCTTTGCATGACATTCTTCTGGACGTATTTCATTGTGATGACAGTGAGGGTGAGTCCATTTGTTTGTTGGAAAGACAGTCGTAGTGTGGTTACTGAGAGAAAATTGTTAGAAGAGATAATTATTCAAAGTGTTTCAAATTGTTTTTACTTTAAAGTGTTGTTACTGACCTTTTTCTCTTTTATTTCCTTTACCTCACCTGTAACTGCTGAGACCCTGAGGAACATGCACACTGACCTGCTCTGGCAACCTGATTTCCACTGTACGTAATAGTATTTGGTTATGATATATTATTTATATAGATCAAAGGCACAATGCACCCCCCAGAGACACACATGTATTGAGTGTGATATTTTGCATAGGTCATGTGAAATCATCTTTACACACTAGAAAACTGTAGGAGCGGCAACTTGTTTTGAAATTGAATTTTTAATATCCGATAATAAAGTTGATCTGTTTTCTTTATTCTTCTCTCTTCCCAGCTCCATCCATCACCATGCTCTGTTCCTGCAGGTCCTGCTTGCTAATCAATGCTCATATTTGTTTACACAATTACAAATAAAGTCAATGTATTGTATGACATGAAGTTGTGCTTCATTCGGAGTCAATAATAAATTCATTCTGCCTTCAACTGCACAATGATTGTGGACTGCACCGAAACCCAGTAAGATGAACCAAGCAAAGAGGGTCACCATCATGCCCAAGGACATCCAGCTGGCCCGCCGCATCCGCGGAGAGAGGGCTTAGACTGACCTGAGACCAGCACACCCAAACACAACGGCTCTTTTAAGAGCCACCTACAGTTTCAAAGAGTTGCAATCCTACATTATTATAATGATTAAACTGGTTCATGTGTCACTTAGTTTACTGAACCGTGATGAATGAAAGAAATTAGTGAGGTAGTGGTTTACTGAAGTTACAAAGACATTAATATATGAGTAACAGGTCAGTGTAAACACAAGCTTCTGTCAATTCATTCATATCATTCAAACTATTTATATAAAAATATGTAATAAAGTTCTAAAACAAGTATTCGGTATATTCCTTGATAGCTTTTGGAGAAGGTTGTTTTTAAGTTTACTAAAATCTATCGTTTCAACTGTTTCACTTTATAAAAAGGGAACAGGTGAGTTTCTTATTCTGTCAGTAAATTATCCAAATGAATGTTTTTCATTATTTTAGTCAACCCTAAACAAATTGATTGTACCTTTTTAATAATGACCTTACATTAACTTCAGAAAATCAAATCTGTTCTGAGAAAAAACTAATAAATGTTTAAAGATAGGAACTTGCCATCCTACTGAAAAACAGTCCGTAGAGATTTAAAGGCGTAGTTGTAGTTCAGTCCAACGTTTCATTTGGATTCATTTCTCCAACAGTCAACTATTTTCATAAAGAATATATATATTTTTCAAAGTCAACTTTATTGTCAATCTTACTCAGTTTGTGTTTATAGACAGAGATCAAAAAGACGTTTAAATAAAATTATACAATTTACAGATATGTATACAAATATATATATATCCTATATACACCATCATGTATAATGATGGTGTATGATGTAGAAGGAAGTGTGGTAGAAAACAAGTAAATATAGAGTTACATACAGATCCATGTTAAACCAAAAGATGGAATAACTAAGAAGCACGCAGTATAATAATAATTACATGCAACAATTAAATAACTGCTCAGCATCTCCACCACAATCCCAATCTGCTGTGTCCTGTTTTCCTCCCCTCTGCATAACACCCCATCACACATACGAAACACAACGCAGAGTCCGAGGGTGTTAAGAGTATGTTTATTTAAATGTCCTCCTCTCTACTGGCCAACACAGGGAGCATATGCTGGGTGTAGAAGTTCTCCAGGAGGAGGAGATTTCCATGCCATGCAGGGTCTTTGGGGATGAGGATGATGATCGCCTCCTTCGTGGTCCACACAACAAAGTAGCAGAGACTCCGGTCTGTGATGTGCAGCTGCCCTTGGACCTGGTGCCAGTATGGGTGATTCTCCTTGAGAATATATGACCCACCCTCCTCACGGAGACAGAAGGATGGTAACTGGACTGCCTCCGCGATGGTCATGTTCCTCTTGCTGTGTGGACACTTCACCTCCAGCAGGGCAGATGGCTGCACAAGTCCATCGGGTGATGCTCCCAAAACACCTGACTCACTCACAAAGAGACCAGACTTGAACACTGTCACCCGATAGGCCTGCACAAAAGCCTTCACCCCTTCGGCCTCGTTTACAACCCCCCAGTTGACAGTTGGCGATGTCTCTGGCCAGTGGGTTGTATGTCTCCTCTTGCTGTTGATAGAGTTGAGACACCGGCTGGACTACTTTGGAAGTGCCAGGCTTCCTCCACTGGCACTCAACATCTGTGGAGCTGATCTGCCACATGGCACATATTGCCAATGCTGCAGCGTGGCTGCATTTTTACATCCCCCGTGCACAATCACAGACAGCACTCTGCATCGCGCCATCGTCTCCCATGCAGATCTGTAAAAATAAAGTAAGTACCATTTGTTAGCATGTTATAATAGATTGAATGAGCAATAATACAAGGATGGTCCAGATCTGGGGGTGGGAGGGTTTATTTATCCATAGTTTTGTCCTCTTGTCTGATTGTTGTTATTGTTTGTTTTTTCTGTATTGGTTGTGATTTGTGTTGTACTGGTTGTGACTGTACATTGTATTTTTCTAAATGTGTATGAATACATTTTTGAAAAAAATGTGATCAACAATAAAAAAGGATTTGGTCAGGATCTAGACTCAGTGTGTAGTTTATTAATTAATCAATGCTCTCTACATTAGGAAAACACATACCAGTGTACCAGAGGGAGTCACACACAGCTGTGCCTAGATAACCAAAATCCTTGAATCTACACACAGCAAATAAACTCAAATGACACAACGAGAAAAAGGAGATCACACATACAGTATAGTCGATATAAAACTGGCCGCTTCAATCTGAAGAGCAACTCAAACAAAACACGGGAGTGTACCTTGTTCTTGTGAACACTAATGTTATCCACAGCATACACAGAGATCACGAAGTTCTTAAGGAGAAAACTAGTTACTAAAACAAAACACGTTAGTGTACCTTGTTAGCTAATGTTAGCTAGCTGACATTAACGTTACACATTGCACTCATATTACTCACCGAAACCTTGTAAAGCCGGTCCCGCTGCTCTTACAGAACCGACTAACTCCCCTTTCGTGTATGTACAGCTCTCAACATGCCCAGACTTGTAGTGATGTTCACCTCGTTTTATACTTTTCGCCTCATTCTGAAAGAAACAGATGACATTTGCTAACGTGACGGCCGTCTTTGAGATGGTGAGACCAGAGACCTGTAGTTCACTGAGCGGTTTCACACAAAAAAATGTGTAACTTCACAGTTTTACGACACATTTTAATTTTTTTGACTTGCAAAATGTTCTTTTAAATTGACAAACATCATATGTGTCATTCGTGGCACAATTCAAACGGGATCAAAA
Organism: Pseudochaenichthys georgianus; assembly: GCF_902827115.2. NCBI lineage: Eukaryota > Metazoa > Chordata > Actinopteri > Perciformes > Channichthyidae > Pseudochaenichthys > Pseudochaenichthys georgianus. Next base: position 24,050,995 of record NC_047511.1, on the reverse strand, counting down.
GATAACCTTTCTCTCTCCATTGACTTCAATGTATAATTGTCCGCTTCCGGCGTCCCATGGAGGCTCCCGGAAGGGGAGGGACTTCGCCTCTCTATAGTGCATTACAAGACATCTATCAATATTTGTGCATACCTCCAGCAATGTTAACTATGTTGAAGCACTTATTTTAACTGATATTATACATAATGTATTCTACTCTTATAAGATGTATGTAGATATTTCATCTCCGGCCTTGTCAGGTATTGAACAATGAATAAATAAAGAACACAGAATTGTTAAACAGAATTTGTGTGATTATACTAAATGATTTACAAATAAACACCACTGCATACAACTGTTACACATGCTGATGTAACACAAATGTTCCAACTTGGGATCAATAAAGTATATCTTATCTTAAGCTGATCGATGGCTACTGCCATATTTGCAAAATTTGCCTCTGAACCTTGACAAGTGCATGTTTCAGGCTTATCAATTAATGTAATGTAATGTTATCAATTAACAACAGGGGTCACAAACATAAGACCAGCTGTTGAATAAAGCTCTTCTGACCTTAGCTGGCATGTGTGTATATATATTAATGCTGCCCATTATGGGCACAAGCAATTTTCACCCATTTATTAATTATATGTTTTAAATTTGAGTGTTTCCTGTCCCCTAAACCTCCAGTGATGTACACAGTTTAATACTGGCATCTTCTTATTATGGGAAATACGAAAACGTCTTTTAAAACTACAACTCCCAGTAGAGACGTGCCATATAGAGAACATGTTGCGAAACACAATAGCCAGCATGTGTAGTTATGGGGACGGGGTGGGGGAGGGGGGACACGGTGGACCCGTTCAAATCCAGTTTTGGACAGTCTGCCGTGGTTCCATCCCATTTCAAGTGCTGTTCGAGAATCGGCGTAACCCTCGGAGCACACTCTCCAATCACAGAGCTTGAGGACTATCACGGGGTTTGTCAAACAGAGCACATGGTGTAGTCCAAACGATAGCTGGGGATTCTGGGTAGTGTAGTGTCTTCTGCCATCCTTTACTCAGAAAAAATATTTGTTTCTCCGAATCGAAGGGGAAAAATACAAAAGCATTGCACACAATTTAAACCAATCAATGTTGTGTAATTAACAAGGATAATCTGGTGTTTTTTAGTCGATGAGTAGTGCAGATATCACTGTAAAATTAATCGACAGTAAGAGGAATACTTACTTCCGGGTGTACACTTCTCCGTTATCCAATGGGAATGGATGCTCACATTGCCTTTAAGGGCAGCCGACACAAATGAATGCTGTGCTTCCATGAGCGTCAAATCCCGACGCAGATGGGAATACATTGCAATCAGTTGAAAGCTATTTGCGTCCCTTTATGACGCTGAAGGAGCCTAGGAGCGTCACAATTGGACGCCACGGACACTGACCAAACGTCGCTCCTGGACGCTTACGGTACGTCCACATAGCAGCTTTTCAAAAATCTTGAAAATCTTGGAGCTGGGCGTGTCTGACAGCTTGGGGATTTTTTGTGAGCAATGCGACCAACAACCAATCACATGAATCTCCCGCCCCCGACATACAAAGCAAAAAACCCCGGGGATTTTATGCGAGCAATATATATATATATATAAACTCCCCAAACAGGCGAAAACCTACCAGTTTCACCCACTGTCTCTGCCACCTCCCTCCATGCCTGGTTCCTCCGGTTTGTATCCCGTTAATAGTTCTGGTCGTAAAGAACCGGGTGATTTGCTACCGTAATTTCTCGTTTGGAATATGAGGAAATTAACTGCGGTCTGGTTCTCCCTGCTTACACGCGGTTTGATTGGCTGGCGCTTCCAGCTCAGCTTCAAAAGTTGAACATTGCTCAACTTTTGAATCCTGGAAATCCTGGACATCCTGGAAATCTTCGCTTCGCTCCCCCACAATGCAGTTCGGCGAAAAGCGAGGCAAAGTGACGTCATCCCCATTCAAAGTCAATGGGTAGAGAAGCGTTGGAAGCGGTGGAAGATTCTTCTGAAGCTGCTGTGTGGACGTACCGTTAGGGAGTGAGAGTGTGTTGACACAGAAGGATTCACACTTGTATTTCATGATCCGCAAAAGGAGTCAGCAGCTGATCTGATCTCTCTCTCGCGTCCGGTTATACTTCACTCGCGTTTATGTCCATAGCGATCAGATCCAGCTCTCCTGATCGGCCTTTATAGAGAGCACCGATCAAACTATTAAGAGTGAATATCGGCCGATAATGACCGGCGGGGCTCCCCCCGTTAACAGGTCACTGTCTAGCACTGGCTTCGTAGTGCATTGATCGATTAGGCTAAGCTAACCTGTAGCTGCTCCCTCCACACTCACAACAACTTCATGCAGACATAAATAAAGCAGCTGTATTCGCCATACAGGAAACACACATTTAAAACGGTTTTGCCTGCCGTTTTTGTGTACACAAGCATTCATCAATGGTTCGGAAAGTGGCGCTGTACCTTAATAATATAACTTTAGGCTTGTATTTGCGTGCATTTCCTGTTCGGAAAGTGGCAATGTACTGAGAGTGGACTGGAAGTGTCCTGACATTAGCGCCTGCAGGCAAGCTCCATGGACCTGTCAGCTCCCGACTGCGCAAAATGCGTACATGAAGCGTTACATCATGAACGCAAGAAATCTACCCTCGTGGGTAACAATTGAGTTTTCATTTAAGGGGGTGAAACATTTGATTAAAGAAGTAAGAAGTAAGAGACTGAAATCAATGGGATGTGTTTGTAGAAGCCCTATAAAAAGTTATCCAACCATTTGGGACCCAAATTCATCTCTGTCACTGCCATCCTCTCACAGACTCAGACAGGTTAAAAAAAAATATGACACGTTATTAATAGAGCTGTCTCAAAATCAACTGTATGAAACCCACTTAGGTATCTTGACGGTTGTAACACCCTTACAATTCCAAACTAAGCCTGAGGGATAACACTTGCCAATCAAAAACATGAGAATGGTCACACAAATGTTTCTTTACCTCTTTCCCTCCTCTTCCTCTCCTCCCTGTGGGCGGGTGACAATACATTATAAGTGTAAGATTTTATTTTACACAGGTCCTTTAAAGTGATAGCTGTTAGTTCTGTTCTTCAATGATGATCTCCTTTAGAAGAGTGTTACATTGAAATATTGTCATTTTGACGCCTGAGAATGAGCTGTTTCATCTTCTTGTCAATCACCTGTGTTATCTATTCCCAGTTCAGTAGTTATTTAGTGTAACGCATATTCTTTCCTTAAAAGGAAAAGTGTGTTTGAATAGATTCTCCTTCATTCTCTTGGTAATCATCATGCACAACCTTTCATTCATCACTTATGCAAGCTGTGATGTTTACTCTGTTGTCTGTCTTTCCATCATGTGCTGGGAATCATCACATGATCACAGGACATTACAAATGTCAATCAGATCATGACTCAGACAGACCACACCGCATCACACCGTCTCCTCACATTCGATATCCTAGGGGATTGCATGGCACCAGGCATCATGTGCATATCCAATATTCCTGCCTCGACACTCGTGTTTGTTCCTCTTCTTTTTTTTCTTTCTCCTGTTACCTCAGTCAAGAAAGAAAATGTGCGTGAGGTGAATTTGACAATGATAATATCGAAGTGGGTGCAAGACAACTCTCATCTCCAGTCACCTCATATGCACTGTGTAGCTACACTCTAAAAACAAATGCCTTGGCTCAACAAAGAAAATCAACGCAACAGTTTGCATCGATGTTTATTGAGTTAAGACAACTTCTAATGAAATTGTCTTAAAGCAACAAAGTTATTTGAGTTAGGGGAGAAGGCTTTTCCTCTACAATCAGAGGTGTTTTTAATTACCACTTACTTAATAATTGGTAGCATAAACACAAGTTTTGAAGTTGATTACTCAAAAGATTAAGTTGTTCCGACTAGTTTTACCACGTGATTTAAAAGGAATTTTAAGTTGTATGTACTTAATTACCCTCATTCGGGATTCAAGTTTTGAAGTTGATTACTCCAAAAATTAAGTTGTTCCAACTTGTTTTACCACATGACTTAAAAGGAATTTTAAGTTGTATGTACTTAATTACCATTATTGTGAACACACGTTTTTAAGTTGACAACCATTTATAAATGAAGTTGCTCCAAATATATTGTATTCAATAGTTATTTTCCTTAGCTTTTTCATGTTTTTGCCTTTTAAAGAAAGAAATTAATTGATTCCACAACAAAAATATTAGGCAATTCACTTTTTATTTTGAACTGCAGTTGTTTATTTCAACACATGATGTTTCAATCAGAAGAGAATTCATTTTGTTTGAACATTTATTGACACATGCCATATGATAAGGTGCATGAACACCTGAAATCACAGCTGACTGCAGGAGTGAGGAGAACCATTTTATAGTTTGGCTGCAGCACGTTGATTGGCTACTGGAGAATGAGGTGAAATGTAATAGGTTAAAGAGAACGCCTGTGATGAGCTGATTATATGCAGCTGCGGAGTGAATATACACCCGGGCCCTTTCTCATTTCTCGAACTCCCCTCCTCGACTCCCCTCCTCGAATCCTATCCTCGATACTTAGTCCCGCCCACAGGAGATGCGAGCGGAGGAGCCGAGGAGGGGAACCGAGGAGAGAGGAGGGGAAGCAGCAGGCGGTTAGAGAAATGAGAACTCCTCTCCTCTGAGCGGTCATTTTAAAGAGACGTCCATTAATGATGACAGAAGGCACAGCAGCCCTCTGTCTGATGGACAGATGTGTTCATGATGACTTATATATTTACTTTGATTCATTCACAGTGCGGTATAATGAGACAATAACAGGCTACAGATGCGGACACGCACACACACATATATATGTATATATTTATATAAATATATACAATTTCAGAATCAAACAGAGCACTCTCATAATAACGTAACACTATCAGAGACTGGATATATCCCCCCCCCCTCTCCCCTCTGGTCGCTACAATGAGGAAAATAAATTACGGGCCAAAAGTTGTATTTACAAGTATTAAAAGTAAGCAGAGGACACCAAACCAACAGAGACCTGTCTGTCCGCTGCATCTACGCACACACTGTACCACACACACCTACACACTGTACCACACACACACACACACACACACACACACACACACACACACACACACACACACACACACACACACACACACACACACACACGCACGCACATACAGCTCCTAAAATAGGCTACAGCCGTTGTGTATTTTATTGTGAAGCACTAAATGGTTTTAGAAAAATATCAACTCTTTGTTTGTAGATATCTATTAAACTAAAGCAAATAAAGAGAGTAGGCCTGTTTGCCCTGTTATACTGAGTGATATATATTATACACACTGCTCTGCTTTCTGCACGGACCTCACAGCTGTTCTCACTGTAAACATCACCAGGGGATGCATGCAGAGCTGTCATTGGCTGAGATAAGTCCGGCCGTGCGTCACGACTCTTTGAAACATCTCTGTTGCCGGAAATGCATCCATGAAGGAGCCGTGGAGGACCGTGGAGGACCCATCAGTGTATCCTCGGTTATAGCTCCTCCAGAGAGCCTCTTCGACGCTCGGTCCTCGGTCCTCGAAGTGCATTTAGAGAAATGAGATCTCCTTCAACATGGCGCGCTAAAATTCATTTCCGGGTCACTACCGGAGGACCGAGGAGTCGAGGAGTCGAGGAGGGGGATTTGATGAAATGAGAAAGGGCCCCAGTCTTCCTGAAAGAACTTGCGCTGAGCTTCATTTCAATCTTGATAAATAACACAAATTTAAATTGCCCCACAAATAATAAATAAGAAACACATTAGCCATATTACCATGGGAAATGGCGACACAGCAAATAAATGCTGCCATCACAACAAAGTTAGAGGCCTTTGCATATTTAAAACCAGTGCCAAAAATGTAAAATCTGTAAAGTTTTTGTAAAGCTACAGAAACAAACTCTCAATGGCCACCAATCTGCAGATCACACACATCAATTTGACAAAAGATGTAACAAAGATGTTTACACTGCCGACAGTCATTATTTCAAACAGTATGAACACATTTAACGCAGAATGCTTGCTCATTCATTTGTTTCCCTCCACCACGATGGTTGCCATCGTATGGTCAGATCCTGAGGTGGACCGGTCACTGATGAAGGCGATATTCATGTCCTTTTGAAGCACATTAAATAATAGGTTAGCGCATAAGAGATAATGAATTAGGTAATTGCATACTTTTTAAACTGTCACTCTTAGCTAATTCAAAGCCATTATTACCAGCTGCTAAAGCAACGCTGGTATTGTTTTCACCTATTGAGTCTGCATGTGTGTGTCATCATGGCAACGTGGTCCTGAAGACACACAGAGGTGCTTTTGAGTACTTTGCCTAGTGTTTAAATGCATGTGGACAGATTTTGTCAATCACAACCGTGCACGTTTTAGTGTACTTTCTCATCTGTTTTGCAGGTTCCATACAATATGTGAGCTGGTTAAGTGAAGAGCAGAAGCCACTTTTCAAATTTACACAATCCTTTTCCCATGCCATTGCTGTCAACACCCATCCATGCTGAACGTTGCTAAGATATTATTGATTGGGGTGTGGCAAAAAGTGCAATATGCTTCAAAATGTAACTGACAGAGAGCAGTGCTTTTGTCCTGTGCTCATGGATTTTATGTTATTTCAAGATTTTACGATTAAACTCCTTGAAAAGGTCCTCTTCCTTTTCTCCAAGGTACACGACAAGGCAGCGGATGGCTATAGTTCTCTGCGTACTTCAATTGTATTGTGCTATCTTTGAAAAAGGAAAAAAAGAGAAATTACCTAAATGAATATATTCTGAATGGGTGACTGCCAACAACTTGCATTTCAATGACAACTCTAAAAAACAATCCTACCTCAAGAAGCATGTCCTTGATCTGCTTCACCGAGATTCATTTTGAATAAAAAGTGATATCACAATAGTAACCAAAGTATTTTTACACTCACAGTAGCCTATACTACTTTGTATCCTCTCACATACTATTCACAGTTCAAAGGCTGCTAATTTTGGTCAAACAGCAATTTGCCTATACAGTGCAACTACAAGGCTATCTACTGTATTTGAATGACAAAAGATGACACTCACCTTAAAATGTCCTTTGTATATTTCTATTTGTCTTAACTGTCGGAACTTGTCCAGGCATGTTAAGTGGGAGTGGACTTGAAATCCTTAACTCAAGGTGTAGAACAATTAAGTTATCAAGCCAATTGCATTACTTACTACAACTTGAATTTTGTTTTAAGTCAATTAACGCAGAAATCAGAGTTCAAATTACACACAATATTAAGTTGATGTAATTACCAACATTATTACGTCAATACAACTTATAAATTAATGTTTGCAACTTAAAATGTTTATCTAAATCAATTAACTCACATTTTTATCTTGCAGCCATGCATTTAATTAAGTGGAGGTGAAAGGTCGCCTGAATTCGTTTTTAGAGTGTATTCTGGTCAGGACCCGGTGCTGATGGGAAGTGGAAGTCAACTTTACATTTCAAGGAGTAAGAAAAAAATACAGCCTACTGAGATGCAAAAATACCGTCATCCCTTCAGATACTCTATCTCTGACTGTCTGTGTTTGTCTTAAGTGTGCTCATCTATTTTTGCAGAATATATGCATGTGTGTGCTTATTTGATCATTTGTGTTTATTGGTGTGGTTGCTTGCAGGATTGTAAGTGCATGCTCACTTGTGTGTGTATGCATGTGTGTTCAGGGGTCCAGCATCCCTGGCCTGCCTCCATAGGGAAATATCCTCAACCCTCCCTGTCTGCCTGGACACGGTGTATCTGTGTTCGGACTCTCGCTGCAGGTCGGGGCTCTGTGCCCCGATGTACTCGTCATGCAGCTTTAGTTTACCTCCCCTCCCCTACTGTTCTCTCTTTTTCTTTCTCTCTCTTTCTTTTCTCACTGTCTGTTCCTCTCTTAGTCCCACAGCAGCCAGACACACAAACACTCACAACACACAGAGGTATACAAGCACCAGAGCATTCATGCGCACATTCACATTCAAGTACACACACATGCATTACTTATTCAGTTGCATTCTGGGATATATGACTGATATATCTCTGACAACTAGTACCTGCCAGAGGGTTGGGCAAATGCATGAGTCAGTCCCAAATGACTTCCCAAGTCAAGCTCATAATAGTAATGTTACGTTTTGAGTACTTGAGAAATGTTTATGCATTCTTTACTATCCTTATAGAAAATGACATATGGTAAATGGCACACATACCTGACAAATACACTCAGAAATCAGTAGCTAGTTCTTGCAAATGTTAAGATCCAGTTTCATAAATACAACAGGGTTCAAATCCAAGTTTTCTGACAGTTGCTTTTGTAAGGCTTACTCTTGTGTAGGTACTATTGTGATCAAATTAAGACATCCTGTTCTTCCCTTTGGATGTTGGCAAGCTTTGCAAACTATGCTCATGTGTATTTGACAATTTAATTTGTTAGCCTGGGACTGTGTTGCTTTTTAGGCAGATGTTTCTAAGAGATACCTATCAACTCAGTTATATCCTCTGAGGCATAAATGCATGAACATATGTGGGGTATAGTGTATCAAGCAGGCATATTGTTCTCTTACAAAATGTTGGAAATTCTAAGTCAGACACATCTTGTCATATATAAAACTCCCTTCTTTGCTTTCTCTACTTGAATTGAGAACCTAAAGCACATATATAATGTATATCAGGTGCCATCAGAGGTCAAGTGACGTTTGCCTGTTTTTTCTAGCACTCTTACAATAGTAATTTTTCATTTTTATTTACAACATCTCATTTTCTCCCTCTTTTCACCACATGATGTCTGAAAATGTGAACACATCCTTAATCATTGTTTCTGCTGTAAGTGTTGCAAATGGAAAATGGAGGAAATACTTCAAAAACAGCATGATATAGAGAGGTCCAGTTTATAAAAACGATGATGGTGTAAAACTAAAAGGCCAGTTTTTTTAAATCTCATTTTATCATTTTGAGCTTCATGGGCTAAGGCTATTTTCTGCGGTGCTATGATGTGACCAAAAAAGGCTATAACTCATTTTGTATAAGTTATACTATTATTCGCTGTTCATATTCTCTGTCCATTTACTCACCATTGGGGATCATTTTGACATTAAGTTGAATTTCAAATGCTGTGAAAGTTCTCATCTGGAAATGCCATTTGGAACAGATCTCTTCCATATCAGTATCAGCATTTGTAAGCAACACAGCTGATTTGGATTTAAACCTAAAGGCAAACCTTAGTTTATCATGGGATCTGTCTAGACATTAGACACCGGGTGTGGCCTTAATTTCCATTTCCTAAATCCATCCTGCCACCCTTGTTCCACAACAAAGTGAGAAATATGAGCAGGACAGATTGAGAAGTTACATTTCAGCTTTCTCTCTCTTTCTTCATTTGCAGTCTTGAAAAACAGCGGTTAACACGGAAATTGAACCAAACCAGTGTTTCATTCCGCCCGTTCCTATCCTTTAGGCATTGATTGAATTTTCCTGTTGCCTGCACAAAGCCAGTCCCCACAGGAGCATTGGCATAAATGCTGTTGGAAGCCTGCCTGTTAATCCGCTAAGGAGAAGCATGTGATGAGATGTATCATGTTCGTCATGCCCGCCGCATCAGACACACACAGACACTCACACGTCTGTCCATTTGGTAGTGGAGCGCTGGGTAATGTGGGTATGGATAATGCAGATGATAGTGGAGAGAACACATCAGCTGACCTGTGGGAAATAAAGAGCGATATTTGGTTAGGCAGACCTGCATCTAACACCAATTGCTCTCTGTTAGGGGGAGAAGCTTGAATGGCTTTTTTCTCAGTATGTTTTCTATACTACTGTTTGAGGGGAAGGCATGAGAGATGGAGGATGCCACGATAAAGAAAAGGCAAGGAGGGTATGTGGTGCTGCAGGGAGAAAGACAGCATGACTTTGACCCCAGATAGAGACAGACGGGGAAGTTAAATACTATAAAGGCATACAGTGCTGCCTTCTGTCTTGGTGAATACACTCTAAAGTGTAGTCGTAGAGAACGCTTGAGCCAAGAAATACTGCTTAAAAGGGCACCATCTCTGTTATATATTTTACATTCCTCTAAAAAGCAGGAGATACGTTTCTTTCAAGATCAGAATGCTGATCAAACTATAAAGGTTTACCAGACTGTGCGCCAGTGGACCGATGTGTGTATGTATGTGTGCATCATGTATGCCATTCCTCACGTAACACAGCAGGTCTTTGATGTGATTGGACTTGATCCACTCTTTCATCAACATCAAATAAATAGGCAAATAATAAATTCAGCCCTCTCGGAGCAATGGCACAAAGGGACTTAGATAAGTGGTGTTTACTCAGTGCGTTTCTGTGGGCAAGTGTGCTCACCATTGGTATTTATAACTATACTTTGTAAGCATACAGGCCAGTGTTCTGCTATGCTAATGGATATATGGACATATACAGTCAGATTCTATGACTCTGCATTGTGTAACCTTGTTCCCTAAAATAAATGTTCATATACATTGACATAGCAGTTTGGTAAGAAATATGAAGCTACCAGCATATATTTGTTTAGGCAACTCAAAGAACGTGGTTAACGGCACAATGAGAAGGATTTTCCTAACAACACTTGAAGATTTATACAAACAAATATTTCTCTCAATCATCACTTATGTCTGTTTATAAGACCCTGCCCTCGGTCTGGATGTTCTCTTTTCATTTCATTTTGCAATGTCAAACTCAACTAGAGAATGCAATTCCTGAAGAAATTGGTAGTAGGAATGCTTTATGCTGAAAAGCTGAAGCTAAACTGCTATGCTGAAATGTAATGTGTAAGAAGAAAGTTAAGAATTTAGATTGAAATGATACATGAACACTGGGGGCTTGAATGTGTGATGAGAGAACAAAAGAAAGTAAAAAGGCTTGGAAAAGCAGTAGAATATTTGAACTGCAAACTTTTGAACTAACTTGATGGTGAATGATCGCCATGCCAACGGCATTTGATGACATCCCATAATACGCTTAGATGCGTTGATGGCTACATCGTTACCAAACCTGTGAAGCTTTGGGTCATTTGGAGCATTTTCACTGAAGTTATGAGAAAACCATGTTTCGTGGTGAGCATTGTGTTGCCATGGCAACAGCATTTGAAGAAATCTCAAAACTGTCCCGTAGATGTCTTCACGACATGTGAAGTTTGAGCACTTTTTGAACATTTTCATAGGAGTTATAGCGACATCGTCTTTTATGGCGAGGGATGTGTTTCCATGGAAACGGCATATGATGAAACCCCACAATTGACGTAGAGTTGTTGAGGGCAGGACCGTTAACCATTATCTGAAGTGTGGTGCTGTTTTGACCCTTTTCATAGGCGTTACTACAACATCGTGTTTTATGGCGAGGGATGTGTTTCCATGGCAACAGCCTATGGTGAGATCTCAGAAAAAAATATGAACAGTTGGAAGATTGAAAATGGGATTATTATTAGGATTATTTGTAGGTCATTGAAAAGTAGAATCATTTAGAAAGATGTGAACATTGAAGTTACTATTTTAGAAAAGCTGACACTGTAGAGCATCGCTGGTTTTAAAAGGGATTTATAAGAGTCATGTTTAAAGATGTGCAATACTTAAAACGTTTATAAAGATCCTCTGAGTTTGTGTCATTAGCTGATAAAATGTTAGGGATAAATACCTTGCCATATTGACTACAAGAGCTTGAATCAAACCAGCAACCTTGTATTTGAAAGATTAACTCACATAGCAACAGTCGCACCTGGTATATAAGTGGTGTGGCTGAGTACTTTAAATATTTGAACTGAAAACTTTAGAACTAAAAGCATACGTCACCAATAATGTCTAAAATATGTGGAACATGTTGAAGTCAGTATGATGTCCCCATCAGACGGAAAATAATAGGCTGAGACAGTCTGTTAAACTCCAGTGACCACGTCATTAGTCTGCTGCTCTAATTATGTCAATTGGAGTTATGACATCATCGTGTTCCATGACACAGGTGTTTATATTTGAGCTAACAACGTGTCCAGAGATCAAAGGTTTCCATGGTGATTAGTGAGAGGAGAGCATTTTCATTGTTTTGAATGAGAGATAAACCTCTTACATGTGAACGTTTTGTTGAAGAACCGTAACAGATATCGGTGAAATTTCAAAGCGTGGAGCATGTCAAGGAACTTGAGCATCTGAAGTGTACGTTTTGTGTACTTTCGGGTTAATAATGTGGCCTTTTTGGCAGATTAACTAAAGGTGTGCGTGCGGCTGCTGTGGTGGGGAAAGGTGAGGCTGAACTTACAATGGGGTTTAATGGAGACATGTTGAAAGTTTGTGTCACTTTATGCCCTCAAGAGGCATTTTGTTGAATTCTTTTTGCTTAATTTTTTTTATCTTTCAAGCTACGAGATGTTTTCCTACATTTCTCATGAAAAATGATGTCTCAGGAATGTAGGGTTTGGGAATTATGGCAGGTTTAAAAGAAAATATGAAGGCAAAATTAAATCCATAGCCATCCGACCGAGCTGAACGTTTTGATGTTTGAACGGAGTTTCTGCGATGTTTAATGTGGGAGAAGAAGAGGTGCAAAACCGGCGGAATAATAAAGAATTTCGTGCGTAGCATAACAGATCGTTGGAATGCTGTGTCAGCCTTCCCCCTAAAATGTGGTGAGGAGAAACTACAAGCAGACTTGTACCCAGAGTTAGTTGCTATAACCCGTTGCCGAGCACCTTAACGCTTCTCGAGCAAGGGAGGGGCCAACTATCAGTGATGTATTTCCAAACCCAAAAAACAAATCATGCTTCATGCCTTTCAATTTAAGGAAATAGTTGGTTTTGGTTAGAGACTGGAAAAATAATCAAGGCTGCCTGCGAGCACAAAAAGTTCGCATTGGCAACACAAAGTCATCGCATCGGCTCTCACACATTTCCTCAATTTACAATGCTTTGTTCGCATTTTCACTTATCCTAGGATTATCAAGTATATTTCAGCTCCTGGCAATCCTGGTGAAGTGACTGTCTCATTGTTCTGAACAAATAAGTATTTAAAAAATGCTGACCACTGACCCCTGAGAGGATTAACATTGCTCAATAGCATGACACAGTCACACCCCACTGTTTACTAAGTATCTTGAGTCTCTCATTCCAGCCATTCAACGCTAACACTGGCATCTAAATGGAGAATTATGTGTATGTGAAGTGTGTTCTTGCCATTTCAATCATTATTTCCATACAAGGTCTTATATCTCGTGCAATTCAAGATGCACGATGCAATTCAAGATGAACATAAGCCTGTTCACGAGGGCCATATAGTACCTTTCAGGTCTTCTTGTATATGTTTTGGAGGAAATATCCTCTGCAAGTGTTATTAGGCTGCCTGTGTGTTTGCTCCTAGGAGAATAAACACTATGGTTGCTCTGATAAACCATGAAGCCTTCATTTCACTTTGTATATCTGGGCTCTACCCGAAACTCATCCGCAAGAAATTTGCTGTGCCGTTTCAGGGAGATTGGTTTGGCTGTGTTGCTTTTTTGAAATGACTGGGTCTAAACACTGGGCCTGCATGTTAAATGGCAGCGCTCTTTCCTCCGGGGAGGTCTCTTAGCTCTTAATCGGCATTTTGTTCGGAATTTCAATTTACTGGAAAAAAGCATTTTCTTTTGAATAATATGAACAGAGCCAGAGTGAGGTCCCTCCTGGCCCCCAGTCACTCTCGCAGTTCACCTCAGCCCCCGGGGGTCGAAACACGTGCCGTTTCATGATACACGCGGCTGTACTGTACGTGTGAGCATGTATACGTGTCGGTGGTCTCTCCAAGGATTTGGGTGTTTATTCCTATCATTAAAACAATCGGCTCAGACATATCCTCCATGGCTTAATGACGCACAATATGTGCTGTGCTTCAAACTATTCAATGCTTCTATTAATAAATAGTTTGAAAGAAACATTCAAGTAAAAATAATGAAGGCACTGAATGCATACTTCTTGTCTCTGGTGAGTGTTTTAAAATATTTTGTGAATATAAGAATGCATGTGAGTGCGTATGTGTGTTTATTAACCTTTTGCCCCTGTCTCTGCCTTATGTCTCTCGCATCCCAGGAGCCTGACACTGGGTCACTTTACACATGCATGCACTGACATCATAGGACATGACGCCCAACACACACTAACTCACAAACAAGATTAAGCATTAGCCTAGCAAAAGTGAACCCTTAAGTGCAAAGAAAGTGACAGAAAAAAAACACAATTTTTTTTTAATCTTGTTTAAGATTTAATAAACAAAAAAGAATCAAGCCACATTGTTAGACATTTGGCCTCTGTGCAACATCTATAATTATGGAGTTGAACAAATATTCCATCATTTAAAACATATTCTGCGATTTGGAGAAGAGACAAAGATTCCTTTGAACAAACACAATCCTTAGCCTTTCATACGTTTTCTATTTGTACTCTATTCCCCACATCTGTGCATGTACTGTACGCACAAGGATATGTCACTCAGTTCTCATTGTGTTTCTGTGTGTGTGAGTGTACGCACACGCTTCCTCACAGGTATGCATGTGTGGGTCAATGTTCCAAAATAAAACAGTCCCAGAATACAAGTTTGCTGGAAGCGAGCAATCAAGGATAGAAACAATGCAAACAGATGGAGCCATATCTCCTAACAACCCACAAACACACACACAAACACAACACCACACACAGATGTCCGCAGTTTCAAAGGTTGCTATCAAAGCATCTACTGGCACCACGCTACCCCATTAACAAGGCAGATGGTCTTAAACGGTTTTGTTTGTTAGACTGACAAACACCCACAGCCAAACTGTAACACAACTGAACACCCACACACATTTGCACCAGGTATTGTGGCTTAGTATCCATATGTCGTACTTCCTCTCCTGTGAAAGAGAGAGAGCAGTGTCACCTCTCTGGAAGACTCTGTTTTTGTAATTAAAAGGAGAAGCTTGTCTCCATCCAATTGCAACAGAAAACCTGATGAAAACTATCTGCTACACCCAGCCAACTTCTAGGAGCAACTAAAGACCCAGTTGGGGATTTACGCCTGCAAAATGTATCTTTTGTCTAACTCAAAGTGATGCACAAAAATACCTCTTTTCCTGCTGATGTGTGTAAGTAAAGTGTAAAGGTCAGTTTCAGAATCAGATTTAGGATACCTTTATTTGTCCCACGAGGGAACATTTACATAGTTACAGCAAAAGTGAAGAAATGTGTGTGTGAATATACTTCTAGTCTCATTTTATTTGATGTTGTCAAACACAACCACAACCAGCTTAAGCAGTATTTATTAAGTTTTTTGTGCAGACAGATTTTGGATTTTACAACGTAGTTTGAAAACAATTGTGTAGGGATGCTAATTGAGACCAATAGTATCTACTCTATCACATTTCAGTATATGCAAGCCTGACTAGTCCAAACAATCAGGTCTGTTTCTTGATGTTTTTTTCACATTCATGCTTCTTCCAGGTAATTAAAATCCATTTTCAGGGTAATATATTGGTCTCTATGTCTCTATGACTGTGCATGGTGACATGCTGTGAGTTAAACTGAGCCAAAATCATCAATTTACCTCGGAACAAAGTGTCTTCTTGTTTGTGTCTCCTTGCTCTATGAGAAGGAGACAGTAAGCCAGAAAGATGGGGACGCCAGGTACTAACGAAAGCCATGTATTTTTTCTAACTGTTAAAGACAATACCAGCTGGAGTTTGTTTCAGTTGTGCTCTTTAGCTGGAATAGAGATTTTACTTTCAGGAAATCTTATCTGGTTAAGTATTGAGAACAACAAAATAAATAAATGTGGCAGTACTAGTTGTGCTTATTCTGGAAGGTTCTGAAGTTACAGGGTTTCCCCTTAATGCCATATCCGTCTGAACAAATCAATTATAATCTGATGCCAATATTCAGTGCCAAAGGAGTGTGCCTTTTTCTTTAGAAACGCAGAAGGGCATGAAGATAGGTGGTGGCTGTCAACGTTTGTGTTTCAACAAAGGGGGGGGTTATTTTTGGTTTTACCAAAATATGTCTGATCCAATATCAAAGTTATTTCTGGTGACAGACTTGGGAATGTTGTGTGTTCTGAATCAACTGTTTCCCACAACAAACACATGGACATGATTTTGAATCATATATAATGTAAAATTAAATGTTAGAATATATTTGAGGACTCTGAGAAACCAGCATTCAGAAGAAGACAACTTGAGTGAAACTATCTATAAGACCTGTCACAAAGCTGGACCAAGGTCCTCCTCCTCTTGTGAACATGCTGCACTGATATATTCCAGATAAAAAGGATGCAAGTCTAGTGTGTTATAAAATGGCCTTCAAGTGGATTTCAATAACAATATCATTATTATTACAGAGGTGACACAGCACAGTAACATTATGAAAAGCATGAATAATTTTCTGTTTTATGACCCTTCTGTTGTCATACTGTAGGTATTAATAGAAACACTCTCAGCGGGAGTCTAATGGTACTGATTCTTATTGATATTCTGTACCATACACTTAAGAGGTGAAGGAAAACTTTGGAGCTGCAGTTTGTCAAAGAGCACATAACCCTTGGACCATAAGGTCAGGTCAATGTGTGGCAAACTCTCCAGCAGACAGGTTTGTTTATGTGCTTGGGAGAGTCAAGCACCGTTCGCATTCTGATCGAGAGCTCGCCTACTCTATTTCTCTCTCACGCTCAGTGGCTCTCCATACCTCTATATGTGTCCCTTTAGCAGTCGGGTGGAGTGGAGTAAGGGAAAGCAGAGTGGGAGGGCTAAGAGAGTGGGAAAAAAAACTGATGGAGGTAGGGAGGAGCTTCAATCCGTTAGCTTGGCAGTGGATCTTCGGCGATGGAATGCCAGGTCACTGTTTTACTCTTTGTTCGGGAAGTTTCCCTTCTAGCTGGAGCTCTGCTGAACTCACTGGACTACTATCAGATGGCAGAGTCTACCCTGGTGGTATGGTATAGGAGCATAAAGGGAGAGACACTGAGAGGCAGGGAAACAGGCATCAATTCAACTGAAGGGCCAAGCAGGTCTTTCCAGGCCCAGGGCTCAGCTCAGACATTGATAACAAGTGACTGAAAACACCACAGATTTCCTACTATCCTCTGCGCCCAGTCAGAGAAGTCAATTCTGATGTAACAGAGTATAAACAAAAAGCGAAATGTTCATGTTGAACGTATCTCTGAAACGTTCACTGTAATTTATTTGTTCTCTCTCAAATGTCTCTCCCACTGTATTATTATGAGTGATATAATTATGCTCAATAGCTTAAAAGGATCATATTAAATTGTGTTTTTAAATACGTATTGAATTGAAGCAGGAAATGGGCTGAAAAATATGAAACCCCGTTTATAAAAAAACACAAAATCTTTATATTTTTCTAAACTTACTTGAGGTGAAACTTATACAAAGTTTATCCGGGAAACAAACCCCAGTCCTAGTGTCAACATTGTGCTTCTCTTTGTATGCCAAATCATTCACCCTGGGCTTAAGTCACACTTCCTTGACAAAGAACAAAAAGTTGTTAGTGAAAGTGAAGCAGGCATCAAGTGCATTTCCTTAAAAACGCCTCAAATCAGCAGCACATAATGTATTCTGTATTCTGAGATCAGAACTAACCTAAATATTTTCTATGTCCTATGCAGCTCCGTCTTTTCCCAAAGAACTTAAAAAACGTGTTGCGTTTGGGCTCATCAGGGGATTTATTGTTACAATTACACACCAGGTACCCAGGTCAGTGCATGTCACAGTAGCATGTTGCTGAGGAAGATTAAGTAAATCTAAATCTTACCTGCTGTACGTATTTGAGAGTAACATTTACAATAAGAACCCTATAAGGTTTCACGATGAAAAAAGGACAAGCAGGACTTTGCAATGACTTTTTTCTTTTTACCCTTTCCTGTAGTATGTTATATTTGCGCATGTAAATGGTCTGCAAAGGCTAAAATCACAATGTTCACGCCAGAGGGAGCTTCTCTCCCCTATACATGAAACGCCATTGGACTCGTTTGTTTACTAACAAACCGGGATCACTATGTAACACTCATGCTTCTATTGGCTAGAGCTCCAACTTGTATGTGATAGGCTAAGAGGCGGTACTTTACCGACATATATTGAAGCGGCTGACCAATTAAATCAGAGCCGGCCAGCTTACCAATCAGAGCAGACTGGGTTCTTTTTTTCCGACACAGGGTGAAAAGAGGTGCTGCAGCAGAGGTACAGTAATATGAGAAAACTAAAGACCTATTTGAACATTAAACCATGGACAAATTCACAAATATATGAACCTCAAAATCAGCATCATACGTCCTCTTTACCAAGTGGAAGCCTTCAGATGTTTCCTTTAAAGAAGAAGAGTCAGTAAACACCAACTATTATTTCACTTTTTAAATCTATCTAAAAAAAAAGTTAAAAAAAGACATGGCTTCCTGCTGATTAAGCTATTGTATTTTTTATCCCACCTGTGGCTGACCTGTGATGGATTCACAGTCTGAGTTTTCAGATTTTAATGAGTCGGTCAGGTCATTGTAAAGCTAAATAACCTCCTCTTGTGTGTGTGTGTTTCTGTGTGTGTCTGTGTAAGAGTGGGAAGGGCACCACTGGCTGTGTGGCAAATAATGAGCACGTCCTGAGCTAGTCGTTCTCAGCCTGGTGTGTGGCAACCAGACGAGACAGGCTCTACGGCGAGAAACTGGCTCTGTTAAATCCCAGTGAACTCCACAACCCCTCAGCCTTGGCAGACTCACAGCCGGCTGAGATTGTCAAGTAAAACCAGGAGTCAAGAGACAGAATGTGGAGATGACAAAGAAACAGGGACAAAGGAAGGCAGTGAGAGTGATAAAGAGGGGAAAGGAGGTAGGGAGTTTTTAGAAGACAAAAGAAAAAGAGACGAGTGAAACCACAGATGGAAGGGAAACAGAAAATAGATGGCAGGAGACAGGCAAATGGCAGAGGAAACGCAGATGAAATAGGGAGTGTTACTCAAAAAAAGGAGTGAATAAAAGAGCGATAAGGGAGACAGGAGTGACTAGAGATACAGCACACATGCATACATACACACATGCACACACACACAACAGTCTGGGCGCCAAACCATCTAAATTGAGTGCAAATAAAGAATTGCAGCCGTGTTTGGCAACCTTCCAATTGCCATGCAGGAAGTGCAAAGACGGGATGATTGAGTAGGTTTTGGACTAACATTCTGCCTTCAGATGACACGAACCCTCATCCTTCACCCCCCCGAGACAGTCAGTTATTGGAGCTGTTATGAGCGATGATGTTAATTATGTATCTGACTATTTTTACAGCAAGAAACAAGGGCCGATCGGATCATTACTGGGCTGTGGTTGAGGACAGGATGGCAGGTACTGTAGATGGTGTGATTTGAAAGTAGAGCAGACAGATGGGCGAGAGAGGCTGTGATTACCAGAGGATGAGAGATGATTGCAGCACAGATAGCCACCGTCATTAATCAAATAGTGGTCGATATGTTGCATCGTGGCAGAGGCCTTGATGCATAGGCAATCTTTTTTAACTAAACACTGCAGATACAAGAGTAAGCAACATCACCAACATTGTTCACATACGGATAGGTTGAAAAAAACTCAATCCAGGAACTGAAGATAAGATATTTCTCATGGTCAGCTTTAAGTGTTAGTTTAAAATAATTAGAAGTCAATTGCAACCAAAGAAAAATATAAATGGGATCCCCATCTTTTATTTTAGCAGAGGGAAAAGAAAGTGGGGAAACCAATGTATCTCTAAGTCTGCTCGAGTATAAAGTAACCTGGTTGGTGGTTTTCTGTTCTGTGACATGTGGCAGACCAGTAGATTGACTTTTTGATTTCAGATAAACACAAACAATTACAGGTATGAATAATACTATTAAACTTAAGCATCTCTTATGCTTGAAATTGGAAAATACAGGTTACTTTTTCCTCGCCCTGGTGAATTATGTAAGAATTCATTGATTATACAATAGTTTATTGACTAAACCCTTTAAGCTTCCCAATTCATCTTTGCAGATCCTGTGTTCATATGATGAGGGCTACGACATGTAATCAAACATGTATACTTAGTGGGATGAATTCTGGCTTGTATTGAATGCTCATTTTTGAGGGATGACTACTGGTTAATACACCATGAATAATTAACTACAAAGAGAAGAGAGACTCTACCTGAAACCTGAGTTTAGATAAAGGCCAACAAATACATTGAAGACCATTTAGCTGCAAACAAATATACCAAAAAGTAAACTATCCCGCAGAGATAGACAGTTGTGCTTCTTGTTGGTGTTTTTAGACCTCTTCCTAGTATTTCATTTTCAAAAAAAAGTTGAATTTAAAGTAAACACCATAATGTGGATTCTTTATGCACACACATGCTATGGGAAGTCAGAACAGAGAGCACGCTTGTTTCTTTCTTTCACAGCCTATCAAATAAATTGGTACATTTAAAGTAAAATCATAGTCGAACCCTCTCACAGAGACTTTGACCAATCATCCACGCTTGTTTTTGTCATTGATTTGTTGAATGTAGTTTAGAGGGATGAGAGATGTCTATGTGGTGTAATGGATAGACTTGTATGTGTCTGCTCGTTCTGCCCTGACCGGCACAAAAAAAAGCAGGTCTTGCTCTGGAAAATTAAAACATTCTCATGCACACACACAATCAGACATGTGCGGGCTCACATACACACGAGCTCAGACCGCAGACTGTCTGCTGGTGGATCAGCAGCATCCCCTTCACCCTTCATCCTTTTCTCCATCTTTCCCCCATCAGTCTTTCTCTCCTTCTGTCTGAGCGTGTCACCTTTCTGCCCTCACCGTCTCCTCCTTCCCTTCACTTTTACGCCACCATCTCCATGTGTCAATGCTCTGAGTCCCTTCCTCCCATATCACTTTTCCCTCCTTCTTCCCATCGGCCTCTCTTAGTGGGACAACTCCTGACCTCTTGGCCTGACCCTTTGCTCCTACTTTCCTGCTCTTCCCAGTAACACCAGCTGCCTATCTAGTTAGCCAGAAGTTCTGCTGGAAAGTATAGCTGTAAACCAAATATATATTGTTTTTAAAGCTGAACCCCGCTAAAGTAAACTAAGAAGTGGAATTCAAAACATTTCTATTTGTTTGAATACAAAACATCCGCCATTGGATCACTTTCAAGTTTTGTTTTGTTTCAGTTGAACTATTTAAAATGTATATGTGCTGAATTCAAGGTTAACATCAGTGGTGATTTTCTTCAGCAAATAAAGAACCTTGCAGTCAAATTTAAGTTGTAGAAATAAAGATCTGACACTTGATTTGCCGGTACATTTGACTTATTGAGACCAGAGCCATTTAATAGAAGAGTTACGACATCTCCGTTCACTCCAATGGACCACTTTTTTACAGCAATGGCGGATCGTGGAGCCTCTCAATCGTTCCCCGGAAGTTAGCGCCAAGGCTGGCAGAGCTGTGGAGTTGCAGCATAATAGACCGTTCGTGACGGACTTTTAAAGGTAAGAAGAAGTTTAAAGATTTATATTGCGGATATTATCAGTACATCTGATTCAAATGAACATGTGTATTAAAGGATGTCAGTGGATTATCCCTAAATTAGTAGATTTAGGGAACGTTTACAGATAACAGATTAAGCTAGCATACCGAAGCAAGTTAGCAACACACGTTGAACAGCCTTTTAATTGTAAATTCCGTTCTCTCTATGTCATTTCGTCCAACGTGTTGAATTAGAGAAGAGGGGCTTCTAAACGGGATTGTATGCAGGGGTGGAGGGAGTTAAATATTAGATAAATATAACTTTGGTGCGTGTAAGAGTGAGTGTTTTTAGCAGAGCCATATTGTGTCCTTGTGATTCTGTTTATTATTACCTGTCTGTATAATGTTGCAGCTCAGCTGATTCTGGATTGATGGCAAAGGGAGAGGGACTTAAGTGAGAGTGAAAACACAAGGTACGTTTAATACTACTGTTTTATATAAGTAAACACGTTATCTCCCCAAGGCAATAGGTGTGCTATATAGGTGTGTATAACCCTTTCTCCTGTCTGTTGCTCCCTCTCTCAGCACAAGAACCAGAGGGGAGTTCAATGGAGCCTGAATGCCTGCACTGAGACCCTCACCCTGCACCCTGAGTCTCAACTCTCAGTGTTTTTCAAGCCTTTCCCTGTTTTTTTGTATTTAACAAAACATTAAGCTCTCCCAATGGTGTGGTTTTCGTTTTGTGAAAAAGTGCAAATGCAGTGTTTGTATATAAATCACATATTTTGTTGCTGTTGGTCGTGAAAGTGCTCCTGCTGACTTGAGCCAGCCATTTTTTCCTCCGCTCTGTGTCAGTGGGGAAGCCGTACATTCGTATTCCTTTCTCTGAGCGATTTGAGCATCCCCAGGCAGCACAGCAAACCATGGTGGCGACTAGGAGGCAGCACAGCAAACCAGGACAACACGGAGGAAAAGGCACCGACAAACTGCATGATATGCTCTTCAATGTTTATTGAATTCCATGTATTTGCAATGGATGTTCCTAAAGCAACACATTTAACATCATCATCATATCCTGTCGGTCTCCTGTCCTTTCTGAAAGCCATAAAGACGACATTAGTCATTTAGATAACTTGTGTCCTCAATTACCAGGGGATTACTGAAACTACCATGAATTTAAGAAAATGGTAGAAATGAATCCAATCTGAATTTTAAAGCATTACTTTAGATCCCCTCCCTCTAAATGTATCAATAAACATTAGAAAGTGATGCTCCTGACTATCATACAAGTTTAAGAAGATAATGTTGGTTTTAAAGAATTCAAAGCTATAAATAAACAGCAACAGGCTCTTTAACCAAGGCACTGTTAGCCTAACATGTAAACTAGTTGTTCACACTAATCCTAATATTATCACTTAATATTAGCAAATTCGATTTTATTTTTTAAAACATATTGATGTAAATACATACACATATCGATTTGTTGTATAAATATTGCAAATCAAAACCTTTATTCACTAATAATTACCAAAAATCGTAGTTCTAACTCCTGTTATCAATGCATTCACATTGCCCGCCATGAACTTCCGGGGAACGATCCCTCGTCTACATGAACCACGTGACGATAACCATTTTTGGACTTCCGGTGTCGTAACTCTTCTATTAAATAGCTCTGATTGAGACATGAATGCCTTCAGACTTGACTTCACTTGAAAGCAAGATGCAAGTCACAAGATTCCAGCTGGTGGTGGAAGCAAAAACATACATTTTTATGAACTAGGCAGCCGACTCTACCTTTGCATCTGATTGGCAATGCACCAAACCATTATTAATATACAGTATATCTTTGTTTATGGTCGAATGGCCCCCATGGCAGAGCATTGTTTTTTGGCTGTTTCATGGACCTGTACCTTATGGGACATTCAATTGAGATGACTTGAGAAAGACTTGAACCTTCCACAAAGACTGCTCTGTAAATAAGCCGCTGCTTTATATTGCTGAGATATCACATCTACACCTTTTTTGTTCCTGTTAACTTCCCCTTTCTTTCCCAGCTGCACCCCATATTTCTCTATCTGAATGTTTTCCACACAAACCTCAGAACTCCTCTTATCCTACCAGTCCAGGCTGGCCCAGGTCTGGCCAACTTATCACCTAGGCCAACCCATCTTCTCTCCATTACACCACAAACAAATTGGTCTGTTACACCTCTGTCTGGGCCCAGATTGTATTTCTCTTCTCATCCCTCACTGCCTAAACAGTCTTTCTTCTTCACTGTGACATTTTCAGCTCACTTCATCCACACTTTCACATTGCCCTCCCCGGTCAGACAACTTCTCTCTCTTTATGCGTGCCCTTGCTGCTTTACAGCCTTTGCTTGTCAAGATTGAATCACATCTCTCTTTAGCTCCCTTACTTACCAACAAAAAACACACATCACATCTCTAGAGTGTGTATCTACACACACAAAACTAAGACTTTTATTAAAGGGGCAGCCGGATACACACAAGGATACAACTACAAATTAATTTCAACCTCTTTTTATCAAAATTGTCCTAAAATAATTAATTTAGCTATGTACTTGTGTCTTTGTACCTTGTAACCTAAGCTAACCAGCTGCTGTTAATAGCTTAGTTCTAATAGTGTACACAAGTTGTTACCGCCCTGAGGCTTGTGAATTCAATCAACAACCAGTACATCCAACCACAAAGGACAGTACTACACCTAGAACACAGATCATATGTGGCCTGAACACAAATTGAGACCCCAATTCCGTTAAATGGAAAGAAAGTGAACTTCCTGAATACCTCCAAGGTTGCTGGTTTTCTGAAAAGGTTCCTTCAGTGGTATAGGGCTTTCAAAAAGCTACCCTTGTAATATAAAGTACACTGTATGCATGCACTGCATACAGCTGAAATCATTTCCCTCTTGTATTCTCCCCGGTCACAGGTCAGAAGTGAGTTCTTGTTAGTGAGATAAAATCTTAACTGTAGCTTAGGTCTTTCTTTCAATACTCTCCACGGAGCAAAATGATTTCACCACAGGACACTGTCGGCATTCAAAGACACAGTATGATATACATACTCCACAATTTCCTTACCAGCATATATCATAGGACATGACCACAAAAGTTATCATGATGTTCTCACAAACACATGCTTAAGTTACGCACTTCACTGCGTTTGTTAACCAGAGCGTTGCAATAAAGAGTTGTTCCTGTTGACTCAAATCTGTCTACAGCCTTTTAATCAAACAGTATTTTTCAGCTTTATACTCTCCTTGCCTCCTACACATTCTCCCAACACAAACATATTTACTGGGATTTCAGGGAAGTACAAACTGTAGGTGCAGTGGCTGCCTGCTGATGAAAGACTGACAAACGTGGGCGGTCAATTCTAGGTGTGAGCTGATCATAGGATCTGGTGTGGTTCTTTGCAATTGTATTATTGATATTGCCTGAGCAAAATCTATTCTTCAGTCCACATATTTCTGTGTACACTCGCATTTATGTACATCCATGTGTACGTGAGAGGATGAATGTTCCATCGTAGGCGTGTTTTTCTGATCCACTCTCATCTCAGAGGAGAGACAGTAAGGCCACTGCAAGCACACATGAGAATCTCGTAAACAAGAGCAGATCCAAAGAAGGTTACAAGGGTTAATACAATATAGGACTGAGAGTTGTAGGTTGGTAAAGAATGAATGCAAATGTTTTTTCTGAAAATGTCCTTGAGGTATACTGTATTTCTGATCAAAAACAGCAAGCTGATAAACACAAGTTCTGCACTACTTACCTCTTGAAGGAGGAGCCTGTGACCTAAGAATTTCATTGTCATAACTACACTGTAGCTATATACAGTTGCAAGAAAAAGTATGTGAACCCTTTGGAATTACCTGGATTTCTGCATAAGTTGGTCATAAAATGTGTTCTGATCTTCATCTAAGTCACAACAATAGACAAACACAGTCTGCTTAAACTAATACCACACAAACAATTATATGTTTTCATGTTTTTATTCACATTCACAGTGCAGGGTGGAAAAAGTATGTGAACCCATAGGCTAAAGATTTCTTCAAGAGCTAAGTGGAGTCAGGAGTCAGCCAACCTGGAGTCCAATCAATGAGACGAGATTGGAGGTGTTGGTTAAAGCTGCCCTGCCCTATAAAAAATACACACCAGTTTTGAATTTGCTATTCTTAAGAAGCATTGCCAGATGTGAACCATGCCTCGCACAGAAGAGCTCTCAGAAGACCTACGATTAAGAATGGTTGACTTGCATAAAGCTGGAAAGGGTTACAAAAGTATCTCTGAAAGCCTTGATGTTCATCAGTCCACGGTGAGACAAGTTGTCTATAAATGGAGAAAGTTCAGCACTGTTGCTACTCTCCCTAGGAGTGGCCGTCCTGTAAAGATGACTGCAAGAGCACAGCGCAGAATGCTCAATGAGGTGAAGAAGAATCCTAGAGTGTCAGCTAGAGACTTAAAGAAATCTCTGGCACATGCCAACATCTCTGTTGACGAATCTACGATACGTAAAACACTGAACAAGAATGGAGTTCATGGGAGGACACCATGGAGGAAGCCACTGCCGTCCAGAAAAAACATTGCTGCACGTTTGAAGTTTGCAAAAGAGCACCTGGATGTTCCACAGCACTACTGGCAAAATATTCTGTGGACAGATGAAACCAAAGTTCAGTTGTTTGGAAGGAACACACAACGCTATGTGTGGAGAATCCAAAGGGTTCACATACTTTTTATTGCAACTGTACATATGACAATAAAAGCCTTGAATCTTGAATCTTGAAGGAACAATATAAAACTGCTGAATAAAATAGTACCTGGAATGAACAAGTTTCTTTTTATCATGAAAGAATACAGATACATTTGTCCAGATAAGCATAGAAATTGGCGCAAAAATCCATCTGAGTCACCAGACATAAAAAACCCTTTTTAATAAATGTGGTTCTCAAGAGTAACATCTGACAAGAACAGTAGGGCCTGAAGTGATCTCAATTTTTCATCAGTGCACCATTCAAGCTGACTATAAAAAGCTCACAGTGGAAAGCTACAGGCCTTGCCAGGAACCTGCCGGCCTCACAACACCACACAAAGAAGAGACACAGTGATGTTTCCGTATGGAGCGTGGCCATGGAGCTGCGAGATAATCAACCCCATGTGCAAGCTTGTGACTCTATTCCACAGCCAAAAAAAAATAGGAAGTAACAACTTATCTGTGAATGCAATAGTTATGAGATATTTGTTATGTCAAGGTTTGTGAAATAGTCTAAATCACAAGTTTGTCCCAGAGGGTTCTGAAAACGTTGCAATCGGTATCTTCTAGCCTTACTCCCTTAATTAAAAATAATTCCATAAAAATAAATGTTCTCACAGATAGGACAAACATGCAAGAGGAATCATGTGAACACAGTGGAAAAAAGAAATTGAGATATAATTGAAATGCCTGCAACATGCTGCTCACATGCTTTATTTCATTTCAATATCATTAAGATACTGTTCTGCTTTTAAGTGATTTTATGCGGTTTGCATAATACAGCACATGACTAATATATCTTTATTTATAAACTTGACTTTTTTTTATAAAGATAATCTAGTGGGAAGCAGAGGTCAAGCAAAGGTAGGCCTTCTCGTTATCCTGTTAAGCCCCATAGCCCCCGCCGGCGAAACTGTGTCTCAGGGCTTCTTAACATTTAATAAACTATGAATGTGTCATACTCACTTAACGGGAAGAAACTCAGCTAACTGACGATATGAACAATTTTTACCAAAACAAAACACAATTAAGTCTCACAAGAAGCGCCTAAATTAGCCCTGAGCGAGAAAATGCTAATGCACTTAGCACAGAACTCTAGGTATAAATACTTTATTACTTATCGGATCTGCACGATCAAGATATTAGCTAGCAAGCTGAGATTCCACAGATTCTAGAGGTATTTGTATCATCACTGAGCGATCAGAACTCGCGACATGGGAAGCAAACAGACATCACAACATGCCTTATGGAGCAAAAACGGGAGAAATATCTTACCATCTTATCAAAAGTTGTGTTCAATGGCATTAAAACGAGAAAAACGCTGCTGAAGGTTAATCCAATGTGTCTGTGTCACTTTGAAATGATTACTGATAATTCATCCTTCCATTTTTATGTAAAAACCGGAGTTTTCATATTAGTTGCTATGATGGCTACCAGAGTGTATGACAGCTTCCTGTTTTGGATATTCTGGCTACGCATCACTCTCAATCCTTATTTGATAACGTGTAGGTGGATTTACGAACTTCCCCTCGATTCTATTGGCTCTAACGGTTCAAAAGAGATGTCAATCATCAAAGCCAAGGGGGGGCCGGAGATATGGAAAATCCACCCAAATGACCCCATAAGTGTTTTTTTTTGCTAAACCTCTCTAAAAAGGTCAAATGTCACTTGTCTTGCATCAATCGTGATACAGGGTACTTATATATATATATATATATATATATATATGTTATAATTTGGATTCCTAAAGCTTTTAGTCTACTATCCCATTATTCAAGGGTGGTTTTCACTATAAGTAATGTTTTTTTTTGGACGGACACTACAATTTACGATTCTTTACTATGTTCAATCTGAATTTACTTTAAAATAAAAAAAATCTATATTGATTCTGACTTCTCTACATCCAACTCACAGGTTTATCATTACTTTGAGAAAAAAGATTATTAATGTACCCCTTTTATAAGTGAAGTTATATCATTTTCTAGCCTGAGACCTGGAAAACAGGCTCAGGGCTTAACAGGTTAAAGGGAGAAGAGATCTGGATATTCTTTATCTCTGAGATGAAGGTACGCTCCTACACATGATCCAGCATACCTATGCAGAGTGATGCACGACACACAGTTCACTGAGAATGGCAACCCACACTGAACTGAAGAGTCAACATGTTTTGGTGAGCTCCATGTGATGCTAAACCCATTCTCAGGTGTTACAATAGTATGAATAGCTGTGTAAAGATATTTCAATTGTTCATTTTAGTTAAGGTAAGAGGTCAGGATAGGTTCATACTGTCTAGAGATACAGGAAAGAGTTGTTGTGTCATCTGATAACAGCTGGGTATCAACAAAGCTGAAATGGTACATTGTTAAAGATCATTTTGTATTCAGATTAAGGGTATTCTCATTTTCGGAAGTTATCTTATTTCCTTGTAGAAGTTAGATGAAAAGATGGAAAACACTTTAGTGTCTGTATAGCAAATATGAAGCTAAACCTAGCAGCTGGTTAGCTTAGATTAACTGGGAGAACAAAATCTTCCTACCAGAACCTCACCTAAAAGCTTGGTAAATAACATGTTGTATCCCTATGGTTGTATCCTGTTTGTTTCATGTGTACAAAAATAAAAAAACTGTAAAATGATGTTCGCTACTACTTAGCTTGGAGTTGACAGGGGAAACAAGTGGAGTCACTGTGCCCGGCCAACCAATATTCTGGCAAAGAAAACCCTGTTAAATCACACTTGTTTGATTTTATACTTATACTAGACATTTAGTTTGCTAAATAGTCTGTTGAGGAGATTTGTTTGCTTCCAGACAGTTTTGCTGTTTCCTCCCGTTTCCAGTCTTTATGCTAAGCTAAACTAACCACATGCTGGTTAGCTTTATATCAATCAATCAATCAATCAATCAATCAATCAATCAATCAATCAATCAATCAATCAATCAATCAATGTTTATTTATATAGCCCAAGATCACAAATGTTACATTTGTCTCAGTGGACTTCACAGTTTGTACAGAATATCAGTATGACAATCCAACACCCTCTGTCCTTAGACACTCACATCGTAAAAGGAAAAACTTCCAGAGAAAAACCCACAGTTTAAAGGGAAAAATGGGAGAAACCTCAGGGAGAGCAACAGAGGAGGAATCCCTCTCCCAGGACGGACAGATGTGCAATAGATGCCGTGTGTAAATTGAAAAGATAATACATTTACAACATAGGTAGTCCAAATGTTTGGAAATGCATGTGTGGATAAGATGAATCCACGAGGATATCCATCCAGGATTTATGATCCAGGACCACAGCAACAGGATCAGCCACGACTCAGGATCCCGGCGTAGATAGACACCAAAAATATATTTGGGGAAGCTGGGTTATTCGGAACAAGAGAGTACACAGGTACAGACAGAGAGAAGGAAGAAGTAAGGTGTCCCCTGACAAACTAAGCCTATACTGTAGCATGAAAAGAATATATTAATGGTACACAGACAAGACTGGTGTCAAGCTCATTAAACTTAACAGCTACATATTGTCACCTCTTGTCTACAGTTAAGGTTATTTTGAGATCATTATTATTATGTAATACATTGTGGTGACCACCTATTTAACCACTGGGTCATAATTCAAACCTGGAACTACAGTTGCGGTTATTGTTCCCACACGGACATGTTATGGGTTACCTATAAATAGGTGTGCCCTCTTGGCTCTGTCTCTTGTCGACCCGGGCTGCGACCCGACAACATGTCCTTTGCAGCTTGTGATTAAAGTTCCCTTTTGCACCTTCGATGCACCGCCTCTGACTCCATATCTCTCGGCACTACACTGGTGACCCTGACAAGTCTCGAGAAGTTTCCGGGACGGACCCGAACACGGCAAAAGGAACTCAAGTTTCTTTCTCGAAATGCCGGGGATGTTTTGGAATCGTCCGTGGCTGCCACCGGCACGCGGACTGAGGCTCGGTGCACGCCCCGCAGAAGAGCTGGGACGTTGCTCGCCATTCCCGCATCAGCCTTCCATCCAACAGGGGGTCGATGCACGACCTGCTGGGTCGACCAGCAACTCGATTGCTACCTCGTGGGCTTGTTTCTTCGGGGCGTGCGGCTGCACGTCCTGGCTGCGCTAGCTGACGACGACTAGCGGCTAACCACGAGGGGCTAATAACGGCTAGCAGCTACCGACGACAGCTAACAGCTAACAACGGGTAACAGCTAACGACAACTAGCAGTGGCAGCTAACGGCTAACAACGACAGCTAACAGCTAACAACGGCTAACAGCTAACGACAGCTAACAGCGGCAGCTAACGGCTAGCAACTAACGACGTGTTGACATCTGACTGTTAACATTTTTTTTCCGGTGCCGGAGAGGAGGTTCGACCAGCCGGTTGACCTCATGTGGACACTCTCATTTTTTTTCACCACCTCGACGGCGGTTCCAGACGCCACTCACGGTATCATCGACGCCTGGGTGGTGCACTCCTGGACCCCCTCTCGCCTCGACAGTTCCGGACGTCGCCCATGCTCCATCGGCCCATGGGTGGCGCGCTCCGGGACCCTGTCTGGCCTCTCCTGCTTCCCGGTGATGCCTCAGCACCTGCTGAGGACTTCATGCCCGCCGCCGCGGCACGTCTGCCTGCGGCCGGGTTGTGCTCCTTCCTCCCGGGGGGACTGCTCCTCTCTTCCGGGGATACCTCGACGCCTGCCGAGGACTTCATGCCCGCCGCAGTTGTGCGTCTGCCTGTGGCCGGGTTGCCCTCTCTTCCGGGGATACCTCGACGCCTGCCGAGGACTTCATGCCCGCCGCTGTTGTGCGTCTGCCTGCGGCCGGGTTGCCCTCTCTTCCGGGGATACCTCGACGCCTGCCGAGGACTTCATGCCCGCCGCCGTTGTGCGTCTGCCTGCGGCCGGGTTGCCCTCTTTCCTGCTGGGTTCTCCGCAACACCTAGTGCGGCCCCCTTACGACGGCCCGCCCTCGGTGTGGGTGCCCTCACCCTCGTTAGGGCCCCTGCCCTCTCCTGCGGCCCCCTTTCGTGGCCCGTTCCATGGCCCGGTCCTCACCTGCGGCCCCACCCTCCTCGGCCCTTGTGGTGCTTCCTCCACGGACGTGGGGATATATATTTTTTTTTTGCCATGTTTGAATTCTGGGGGGGCTTGTGTGGTGACCACCTATTTAACCACTGGGTCATAATTCAAACCTGGAACTACAGTTGCGGTTATTGTTCCCACACGGACATGTTATGGGTTACCTATAAATAGGTGTGCCCTCTTGGCTCTGTCTCTTGTCGACCCGGGCTGCGACCCGACAACATGTCCTTTGCAGCTTGTGATTAAAGTTCCCTTTTGCACCTTCGATGCACCGCCTCTGACTCCATATCTCTCGGCACTACAACATACAGTTAAAGTAATACATGTTTTATCTCTGTGTGAGGTTTGAGCTACATAGCGAGCCCCTATTAACCAGCATACCCTCAGTACGCAACCACATTCTTTCACTATGACAACAAAACTGCCTCTGCATGTACAGCAACAATCCTTTAGATGAAAAGAGAAAAGAAAGGCGTGGGCATCTTTTTAGTTTTCTTACATTGTGACTTTGACCACTTGTGAAGTCATTATATCTGTAAAAGAAAAAGTGTTACCTTGCTATTATTTAGTTTACTAAATTCGCTTATATCTTAAAATCAGCCTGTCCTCCTCCAAAAAACGACCAAATATGTTGATTGTTCAGCAGCTTATTGCTACCTATAGTCACGTTTTAAAGTTTAGCACCTCTAGTGGTCGTGTAAGAAACAACAATTAGCGGCATTTGCTCCTGTTGATTGCAAACGCTCCGGAGGGTCGTATATTCACAAATAACCCTCACGGGGTGAAAACAGTATTTCCGGTTTTCATGATAAAACCGGAAGTATTCCCCTCACTGTAAAATTATTTCACAGTGATATATCTGCAGTACTCATCCACTAAAAAACATCATATACAACATTGATTGATTTAAATTGTGTACAATGCTTTTGTGTTTTTAACCTTTGATACGGAGTAACAAATCGTTTTTTGGGAGTTTAGGATGGCCAAAGACACTACACTACCCATAATCTTCAGCTGTTAGGATTTGTCTGTGTTAGTATTTTTTGTGTCCTTTTCTATCTTTGGGTTTCCTATTTTATTTTGTAAAGTGTTCACCCCCGTTTCCTGCCTGTTTGCTTTCTGTCGGTTTCCCTCTCTGATTACCCAATTGTGTTCACCTGGTACCTATGTGTTTTCTCCTCCCTCCTCACCTGTCTCGTGTTTATGTGATTAGTCCTGGGTGTATTTAAGTTCTGTGTTTTCTGTCTCTCTTTGTCGGGTTGTCTTGTGTCATGACTAGTTCGTCGGTGAGTGGTCTGTTTTGTCTTTGATTATAGCTTAGCCTTGAAATAAAGGAATTATTTTTACTTTAATCTGCATTTGGGTCCTACCTGCTTCTTTCGCTCCACCGTAACATTACAACCCGACCTGAAATATGGGCCCAGCAGATCCTTTTGAGCAGGAATTATTGGATTTTACGTTTTCTTTGGCTACCTGCTCTCATCAATGGGTAGGAGCGGTCAGGGTTCAGCAGCGAGATGCTGCTCTGGCAGATGCAGTCCACCTTACACTGAGGAATCAAGGTTTGGTGAAATTCTTACCTGCCAGGCTTTTGGATTATCTCACAATTTGTTTTCCCGATCCTGACAGACCCAGGTCTCCCAACTCCTGTTTTGATACCACACGCATTGGTGTGGTCCGTCTGGCGTCAGCCCCTGCTTCTCACCCAGTGTTTGCTACTGTCCAGGAGCCATTCGCTGGTACTCGTCTGGCCTTTGGAGGTCCACGGAGCCTCCAAACGGCTCCTAAAGGAAGGGGTCGCAAGGCCAGGTTGGCAGCACGAGCCCAAAGAGCCAGGGTTCCAGAACCAGTTCAGCCCCCAGCAGCCATGGTTACGGACCCAGTTCTGGCCCCAGC
This sequence comes from Pseudochaenichthys georgianus, assembly GCF_902827115.2. Lineage (NCBI taxonomy): Eukaryota > Metazoa > Chordata > Actinopteri > Perciformes > Channichthyidae > Pseudochaenichthys > Pseudochaenichthys georgianus. The sequence goes on along the minus strand of NC_047511.1, from coordinate 24,017,733 downwards.
AGCCATGGTTCCGTGCCCCAGTACCATCCCACATAGCCATGGTACCGTGCTCCAGTACCACCCCACACAGCCATGGATCCGTGTTCCGGTTCCCTGCCCTGCAGCCATGGTTCCGGCTCCAGTGCCGGTCCCAGCAGCCACGGTCCCTGCTCCGGAACCGGACTTTACAGCCATGTTTCCGGCTCCAGAACCGGACCTTTCAGCCAGGATTCTGGCTTCAATTCCGGCCCCAGTCCCGGTCCCAGCAGCCTTGGTGCCAGACCCAGATGTGGCCCCAGCTGCCACAGTCCCATCTCCAGTTCCCCCTCGAGTTCCCTCTCGAGTTCCCTCTCGAGTTCCCTCCTCTGGTCCCTCCTTTAGTCCCTCCTCTGGTCCCTCCTTTAGTCCCTCCTCGAGTCCCCTCTCTAGTTCGCCTCTCGAGTCCCCTCTCAAGTTCCCTTCTCTAGTCCCTCCTCTAGTCCCTCCTCTAGTCCCCTCTGGAGTCCCCTCTCCAGTTCCCTCCTTTAGTCCCTCCACTGGTCCCTCCTCGAGTCCCCTCTCTAGTCCCCTCTCAAGTTCCCTTCTCTAGTCCCCTCTGGAGTCCCCTCTCCAGTTCCCTCCTTTAGTCCCTCCTCTAGTCCCTCCTCAAGTCCCCTCTCTAGTTCCCCTCTCGAGTTTCGTTCTCTAGTTCCTCCTCTGGTCCCTTCTCTAGTCCCCTCTGTAGTCCCTTCTCTAGTCCCTTCCCTAGTCCCTCCTCAGGTCACTTTCCTAGTCCCATCTAAAGTCCCTACTGAAGTGCTGTTGGAGGTCCCGCAGACTACTCTTCTGCCGGGGGTCCTGCCAACCCCAGGTCCTGTGCCGTTGGAGGTCCCGCAGACTACTCTTCTGCCGGGGGTCCTGCCAACCCCAGGTCCTGTGCCGTTGGAGGTCCCGCAGACTACTCTTCTGCCGGGGGTCCTGCCAACCCCAGGTCCTGTGCCGTTGGAGGTCCCGCAGACTACTCTTCTGCCGGGGGTCCTGCCAACCCCAGGTCCTGTGCCGTTGGAGGTCCCGCAGACTACTCTTCTGCCGGGGGTCCTGCCAACCCCAGGTCCTGTGCCGTTGGAGGTCCCGCAGACTACTCTTCTGCCGGGGGTCCTGCCAACCCCAGGTCCTGTGCCGTTGGAGGTCCCGCCGACTGCTCTCCTGCCGGGGGTCCTGCCAACCCTGTGTCCTGTCCCGTTGGAGGTCCCGCCGCCTACTCTCCTGCCGGGGGTCCTGCCAACTCTTAGTCCTGTGCCGTTGGAGGCCCCGCCGACTACTCTCCTGTCGGGGGTCCTGCCAACCCTTTGTCCTGTCCCGTTGGGGGTCCCGCCGTCTACTCTCCTGCCGGGGGTCCTGCCAGCTCCTTGTCCTGTCCCGTTGGGGGTCCCGCCGTCTACTCTCCTGCCGGGGGTCCTGCCAGCTCCTTGTCGTGTCTCGTTGGAGGTCCCGCCGACTACTCTCCTGCCGGGGGTCCTGCTAACCCTTTGTCCTGTGCCGTTGGAGGCCCCACCGACTCCTCTCCTGCCGGGGGTCCTGCCAACTCTTAGTCCTGTGCCGTTGGAGGCCCCGCCGACTACTCTCCTGCCGGGGGTCCTGCCAACCCTTTGTCCTGTCCCGTTGGGGGTCCCACCGTCTACTCTCCTGCCGGGGGTCCTGCCAGCTCCTTGTCCTGTCTCGTTGGAGGTCCCGCCGACTACTCTCCTGCCGGGGGTCCTGCCAACCCTTTGTCCTGTGCCGTTGGAGGCCCCGCCGACTGCTCTCCTGCCGGGGGTCCTGCCGGCCCTTTGTCCTGTCCCGCTGGGGGTCCCGCCATCTGCTCTCCTGCCGGGGGTCCTGCCAAACCTTGGTCCTGTCCCGTTGGGGGTCCCGCCGACTACTCTCCTGCCGGGGGTCCTGCCAACCCTTTGTCCTGTCCCGTTGGGGGTCCCGCCGTCTACTCTCCTGCCGGGGGTCCTGCCAGCTCCTTGTCCTGTCTCGTTGGAGGTCCCGCCGACTACTCTCCTGCCGGGGGTCCTGACAACCCTTTGTCCTGTGCCGTTGGAGGCCCCACCGACTCCTCTCCTGCCGGGGGTCCTGCCAACTCTTAGTCCTGTGCCGTTGGAGGCCCCGCCGACTACTCTCCTGCCGGGGGTCCTGCCAACCCTTTGTCCTGTCCCGTTGGGGGTCCCGCCGTCTGCTCTCCTGCCGGGGGTCCTGCCAACCCTTTGTCCTGTGCTGTTGGAAGCCCCGCTGACTGCTCTCCTGCCGGGGGTCCTGCCAATCCCGTGTCCTGGTCCTCTTCCGTGGGGGATCCTGCCGAGGCCTGTCCCACCAGCTCCGACACCGTCCCGTCAGCGCCTTCCTGCCCGGCCTGCGGAGCTGTCTGGTCTTCGCCCTCGAGCCCGGCCCCCTGAGTGCAGCGGTCCTCGCCCTCGGGCCCGGCCCCCTGACTCTTCCTGCCGCTGCCTTCGCCCCTCCATGGTCCCCACCGTGGACTCTGTCTTGCCCCCGGGCCGTCCGCCCGAATCCCCCTTTTTGGACTCTGCCTTACCCCCGGGCCGTCCGCCCGAGACCCCTTCCTGGTCCTCTGCCTTGCCCCCGGGCCGTCCGCCCGAGACCCCTTCCTGGTCCTCTGCCTTGCCCCTGGGCGGTCAGTTCAGTCCCGTCCTCCTGACCCCCTCCTCCCACCCTGGTGGCTTAGTGATGCGTCCCTCCTCCGGACCCCCTCCACCCACCCTGCTTGAGTTTTTGGATTTTTGTTTTTTGTTTTGGGACGTCTGGGATCCGTCCCTTGAGGGGGGGGTACTGTTAGGATTTGTCTGTGTTAGTATTTTTTGTGTCCTTTTCTATCTTTGGGTTTCCTATTTTGTAAAGTGTTCACCCCCGTTTCCTGCCTGTTTGCTTTCTGTCGGTTTCCCTCTCTGATTACCCAATTGTGTTCACCTGGTACCTATGTGTTTTCTCCTCCCTCCTCACCTGTCTCGTGTTTATGTGATTAGTCCTGGGTGTATTTAAGTTCTGTGTTTTCTGTCTCTCTTTGTCGGGTTGTCTTGTGTCATGACTAGTTCGTCGGTGAGTGTTCTGTTTTGTCTTTGATTATATCTTAGCCTTGAAATAAAGGAATTATTTTTACTTTAATCTGCATTTGGGTCCTACCTGCTTCCTTCGCTCCACCGTAACATCAGCTATCGTTTGGGACTAAAACATCCCCCTCCCTCCTCAGAACTACAAATGCTGGCTATTGTGTTTCGCAACATGTTCTATGGCACGTCTCTACTGGGAATTGTAGTATTAAAAGACGTTTTCGTATTTCCCATAATTAGAAGTTACCAGTATTAAACTGTTTACACCCCTGGAGGTTTAGGGGATACGAAACACAGTGGTGTTTTCAAATTTAAAACGTATAATTAATAAATGAGTGAAAATAGCTTGTGTCCATAATGGGCAGCATTAATATGCCCACATGACAGCTAAGGTCAGAAGAGCTTTATTTAACAGCTGGTCTTATGTCTCTGACCCCTCCTGTTGTTAATTGATAAGCCTGAAACATGCATGCAAGGTTCAGATGCCAATTTTGCAAATATGGCAGTAGCCATCGATCATCTTAAGATAAGATAGGATATACTTTATTGATCCCAAGTTGGGAAATGTTTTTGTTACAGCAGCATACTACTTTGTTCTACTCCACTACAATTCAGAGGTTAACCTTGTATTTTTACTCCACTACATTTATTGTAGTTACTTTGGAGATTCTGATTAATGATGTGAAATATAAACAACCCTTAAATCAGACTTTAGTTACACCTGAGTAAAATGCAGGGAAGGTGATTGTCAAGTGCCAAAATAAACTATGCAATATATTGGACATTAAGTACTTTGTCAGACTTAATATTTATCTGTTGATACCCCCAATGTTTTTTTTCTTAAAAGAAGACCTTAACTTAAAGTATTCTTTAATGTTTGAATAAAGCCTTATTAGTTTGTCTGTTTTGCACATCCTCCTGTTAATATCTTTGGACGTCCTGCACTAGCTGTTTTATTGTAGAGATCACTACAGTACAGGCTTGGATTTTCGTCATTTTAGGGGCAAGGCCATTTGGCCTTTGGTGTCACACATTTTTTCAGCACGCAAAGGCCACATGCCAGGGCACAAAGGCCATTGAGGAAAAAATTAGGATTTGGAGCTTACAAATAAATAACTTCACTTTCTAATGACAAAAAACAAATCACTTTTTTAATATCAATAATCGTATCATCATATAGGCCTATGCCTCCTTAGTATTACCGTATATAAAATGAAATACTTTACTTTTGTGTATGTTTCCCATCTACTTCTTCTCCCATTCACAAATCTGAAATGAAATCTAAAAATCAAAAATTCTATTAATATGTAACAAATATATTCCATTTCAGAGCAGAAGAAACAGCCTTCAAGGGTCAAACTCTGCACATACATCATTCTAACCCAGTCTCATGGCATTTCGTGTTCACCAACACGATTTTTATTCTATTGATTCGTGTTCACGATTTTACCCTTTTTTTCGTGTTGCACAGCACGATTTTAAAAGCAATGCATTTCTACTGGTAATGTGTTTCGTGCCTGCAGCACGTCTTTTTCTCCGGTCGGGTCGTGGAAGACCGGAAGCTGTGTGTTTCATAAAAACATGTTCTTACTCAATATCAAGCCACAATTATTGCTTTTATTTTAAATCGTATAATTTCGGACTTTTGTTTCCGTCTGTGAGGAAAATAAATGGGGCTCAGAGCCTCAGAATACTGAAATCTGTATTTTTTTAAATCTTTTTTTCATTCTAATTTGTTATTCTTTTCAAAATAACACTGTTATTTACTCACCAATAACACACAATTATCCTTGCTTTTATGTATTGGTTTAATTCCATAATCTCGTTTTTTTTTTGGCGTCCGTCAGGAACTGAATTTCAAAATAAAAATAACCGGAAACAGACGTAGGCATTTCGAGTGATTACCCAATATCCTCAGCTATGGTTTAAGCTCGCTGATTGGATGTTTTAGCCGCAATGCATGCTGGGATTTGATGTGTATATGATATGAAATCCGGAAAACATTTTAAAAGAATAAAATAATACTTTATTCCGAGTATTCTTGCTTTTCTCATTGAAAGTCATCACATAACGGCATTGTAATACACGGTTCAGCTGCATTACATATTATAGATCTGCCGTAGTTCTTTATTTATAGAGCCCTGATGAGAAGACCTTTGGAAAAACTGGAAGAAATGCCGCCGAAACTGAATACTTGACGTGGATCATAAATATATCAACAATTAAACAACATCTTCAATTTCTCTTCACACAATACGTCTCCTTGCAGTATCAACACTAATTCGGCTGACTTTTACATTTGATCTAATTTGTAGATAGGTTATATTTACACCATAACGGTGCACAGCTGATATAAAAGGACTTGTAGTTTTTAAAGATATTACTGATTTTCTTTGAATATAAGAATGTAAATACTGAGTCTGAAATAGTATAGCAATATGCTGTAAAATTATGTGAAAACATGTATAAAACTACACATCTTCAGATGTTGTACATACATAAGTGTCCTACACTAATAATACAAAGTTATTATGGCTGTGTGTACCTTGTGTGCACCGCCTAGTGGTTAAAGCACGTTATTGAATTATTGTTTTTATGTGTTATATTTGATTAAAAAAATATTAAGAGTACATACTTTCATAGGGGGAAAGTATAAATATTAGAGCCGGGACTCGATTAAAAGAATATAGAATATAAAAAATCAAGAAGATACTATAAGTGATCTCTACAATAAAACAGTTTAGTGCAGGATGTACAAAGATATTAATAGGAGGAGGTGCAAAACAGAAAAACGAATTAACCTTTATTTAAACATTAAATAACAGATTAAGGTCTTCTTTTAAATAAGAAAAAAACGTTGGGGGTATCTATCTACAGATAAATATTAAGCCTGACAAAGTACTTAACGTCTAATATATTGCTTTCCTGCAATGTTAACTATGTTGAAGCACTTATTTTAACTGATATTATACATATGAAGTATACTCTTATGTATGTAGATAGAATAAGAAATGTGCAGAATATGACAGTTTTATGGTGGAGGTACACACATTGATAGATGTCTTGTCTTGAATGCACTGTTGAGGAACCTGTGACCCAAGTTTTTCATTCATTGCATAACTACACCGTAGTTGGGTATATGATATGTCAATAAACCTTTGAACATCTTGAAATCTTGAAAGGGATGTGCAAAATATCCATAACATACAGTCTTTAATTAACTATTAGTAGAGAATAACGAGTAATGAATATACTTTATTACTCGTTTCAATTCATGTCAATTGCAGATACATGTTTAGTCTTCTCAAGCACCAACTATCAAATATCTCTCCTGATTGTTGGCACTTGACAATCATCTTCCCTGAATTTTACTCAGGTGTAACTAAATGTAAGGGTTGTTTATATTTCACATCATTAATCAGAATCTGCAAAGTAACTCAAATAAGTGTAGTGGAGTAAAAATACCAGGTTAACCTCTGAATTGTAGTGGAGTAGAATTACAAAGTAACAATGAGCTGTCATGTGGGTATTAATGCTGCGCATTATGGACACAAGCGATGTTCACCCATTTATTAATGATATGTTTTACATTTGATAACACCAATGTGTTTAATACTGGCAACTTCTAATTGTGGGAAAAACGAAAACGTTCAGTAGAGATGTCCCATAGAACATTTTGCGAAACACAATAGCCAGCATGTGTAGTTCTGGGGGGGCCTTCGATTCCAGTTTTGGATAGTCTGGCGTGGTTTCATTCCATTTCAAACAGCTGTTTGACGCTCAGCGTAACCTTGGTGCACTGCCACTCCAACATCCAATCCCAAAGTTTGAGGATTAATCACGGGGACTGTAGTCCTAAACGATAGCTGGGGATTATGGGTAGTGTAGTGTCTTCGGCCATCCTAAACTCAGAAATGTTGACAATCGCAATGATGCTCGAAATGTCCCTGATAGGCCTACGTCTGTTTCCGGTTATTTTATTTTGAAATTCAGTTCCTGACGGACGCCAAAAAAGCCAGAGATTATATAATTAAACCAATAAATAAAAGAAAGGATAATTGTGTGTTATTGGTGAGTAAATAACAGTGTGTTATTTTGAAAAGAATAACGAATTAGAAGGAAAAAAAGATTTAAAAATACAGATTTCAGTATTCTGAGGCTCTGAGCCCCATTTATTTTCCTCACAGACGGCAACAAAAGTCCGAAATTATACGATTTAAAATAAAAGCAATAATTGTGGCTTGATATTGAGTAAGAACATATTTATATGAACCACACAGCTTTCGGTCTTCCACGACCCGACCGGAGAAAAAGACGTGCTGCAGGCATGTAACACATTACCAGTAGAAATACATTGCTTTTAAAATCGTGCTGTGCAACACGAAAAAAAGGGGGAAATCATGTTGGTGAACATGAAATGCCATGAGACTGGGTTGATCATTCACCAGTGCACAGTGAAGCTCCAACATTCAACTGTATGAATAAGCAATACTTTGAAATGCAAAAGTGTGTGTGTGTGTGTGTGTGTGTGTGTGTGTGTGTGTGTGTGTGTGTGTGTGTGTGTGTGTGTGTGTGTGTGTGTGTGTGTGTGTGTGTGTGTGTGTGTGTGTGTGTGTGTGTGTGTGTGTTTGTGTCTCTTTAATCAACTCCTCACAGCTCCTCATATCTGTTCAGAAACTCGACAAAAGTTAAACAAGTACAAACCACAGACTGTCTCTGTCATGACAAATACAGTCGCTGCTTTAATTCTGTCTTTAGGACGTTGTTGTGAGTGTGGACAGAGCAGCTACAACGTTAGTTTAGCCAAGGGGTCTGCAACCTTTTTGACCAAAAGAGCCATTTTGCTCCTTTTTCCAAACAAAATGTGTCTGCCGCAAAACATATTTCATAGTTTTTTATTGTTATATCAGACAAAAACTACAGTTTTTTTGCATTTATTAGGCTATTTATTATATGATATAAAACTGTTAACCTCTAATAAGAAACAAAGAACTCTTATAAGGAGAATTAAAAATAATACACAGGCCTACTTTAAAATAAATTAAACACAGCGCTTGGTCCTCTGCACATTTGAAGGGGAAACAAATTTGAAATAAATAAAACATATAGCTGCACCCTAAAAAGAGTTAAAGGTAGGGTAGGTAAGAATGGAGAAACCAGCTCGAGTGCGCTAGAATTTGAAAATACACAACCGGAAAAAATATGCCTCTTCCTTCAGACTTTCTTATAGAGTCCCTCCTCCAACACACACGAACGCGCACATGACCAATGAGGGCACGAGATAAGTTTGTGCACAGATGGAAGGCTGACAGGCAGGTAGGCCATCCAGTTATTTTAGCCGGGCCGAGGCAGATGATTGGTCGTGCTTTTTATAGCGCTACAGCTTCCACAGATTCATTTTTGTATGTTTTTATTGTTAAAGCATTTAATATATTCATTGCTATCGGGACGTTAAGAGCATTCCATGGAATATAACAAAAAGTGTTTTCTGAAATAAATTACATACCCCATTGAATTATGACTGAAGATCGTCAGCTGGCTTCCTCTCCCTTGTTGTTCTTCGATACGTAAAGGCTGCACCACCGTTGACAACTTCTCTCTACATATCAAACATACCGGTAAACCAGCATCGTTTGCTGTGAAAGCAGATAACTCTGTCCACGCAGAATTAAATCCTGTGTTCCTCCGGTACTTTTCTTTGATTTATCCATAGTTCGCTCATCGAGCCGGGGGTTATTCGCCTCCAAGAAAAGGCGCTCGCGCGGGACCATAGCAGGATGTGACGCATATTTTAGTTGACCTAATTAAAACCGTTTTGTTTTTTATTTATGTGTCACAGTATCACCTCAAAATACAAGATACGAAACATTTTCAACCATGCAACAAAATATAAATAGTCCTACAAATACTTTTATTTTATTTCCTTCTTATCTTTGTCTAAGCTCAAGGGAGCCAGAGCAGAGGGCTTAAAGGGCCGCATGCGACCCGTGGGCCACGGGTTGCCGAACCGTTATCAGTATTTAGTTACTTCGGCATAATTTTGAAACGTGTATTACAATTAAATCACGGTAACATAGGTTAATTTGGTCGTAGTTGGTTTCCATCACAGTATTTACATGGATATAAGCCCTGCCCCCTCTCCAGCGTGTCCTGTTTGAATGACAGGAGTAAACACAGCTGACAGCCGCGGTGAAACTATAGGTTACTTACGTAACCCCAGGTCTCAGAGTAAAATGAAGTGAGATGTCTCACTATGGGATGCGCCTCAACGCGTATGCAAACAGAAGCATCAATCTCATTACGCCAATCCTGATTGGCTGGTGATCTTGACGTCTACGTCAGGGAATCCACCCACCCTTTAAGTAGCTTATGCTACGTCACCGCGTCATTCAAAATAAGCACCTCCTCTCGCTTCGCCTTAGCAAGAATGGCCGTCTGGTGAGACATCTCACTTCATGTTACTCTGAGTGCTGGGGTTACGTAAGTAACCTATAGTTCTCATTCATAACACTCCGTTTGATGTCTCACTATGGGATATTGAAACTCCTGTATTGCTAGACATGCTTATCTCGAAAATCACCAAAACAACCAGAACTTAACTTAAGGTAACCCTGTCTCAACACGGGGCCCAGCACTGCGCGGGCCACACTTGGAGCAGAGACATCTAGCCTGTAAAAGCGGACAAAAGTGAGCGGTGAGGACCAACTCGCTGCTGCACAAATGACTTGGATGGAAACATCCTTGAACAAAGCCCAGGATGTAGCCAGTCCACGAGTAGAATGAGCACGTAGGCCCGTTGGTGCCTGCAACCCCTGACTCGTATAAGCCAGAGCAATCGCTTCCACAATCCAGTGGGAGAGCCGTTGCCTTTTAACGGGCTTGCCCTTATGAGGGTTAGCCCAGGATACAAAGAGTTGGTCATTGCATCGAAATTCTTTTGACCTGTCCATATAGGTGCGTAAAGCACGGACTGGGCACAGCAAATTTGGCCGCTGTTCCTCAGAGGAACACAGTGGCGGAGGAAATGCCTCAATGTCAATGGGGGTACATGAGCCAACCACCGTAGGTACAAAGGCAGGGTTGGGCTTCAGCAACACTCTCGTTTGCCCCGGGGCAAACTGAGTGCATGAAGGATGTACAGAGAGCGCATGAATGTCACTGACTCGCTTGGCAGATGCCAGAGCCAGTAACAACACTGTCTTCAGTGACAGGTGTTTCATGTCAGCTTCTTCCAGGGGTTCAAATGGAGGTCGAGTGAGCCAATCTAAAACCACTGCCAAGTCCCATAAGGGCACCAGTGACCTGGAAACAGGGAGGAGCCTTCGAGCCCCTTTCATAAAACGGCAGACCAAGGGATGTTGGCTAGCCGTCTTTCCCTCAAAGCCCACATGGCATGCAGCAATAGCAGCCAGGTACACTTTGATCGTAGAGAAAGTTCTGTGTTTATCAATCAGGTCCTGTAGAAATGATAGAATCACCCCGACAGGACATTGAAAAGAGATGTGTCCTTTTTGAAGGCACCACTCCTCAAACACCCTCCGCTTACAGTCATAGAGGGACCTGGTGGAGGAAGCTCTTGCACTCTGAATAGTGTTTATCACCTTCTGAGGGAGTCCCGCTGTATTCAGGTTATACCACTCACGGGCCAGGCCCATAGTGCCAAGCGCTCTGGGTGTGGGTGAAAAATCGTCCCCCCCGCCTGAGACAGTATGTCCCTGCGTAGTGGGAGCTGCCACGGCTGCCCGCACAGCAGCTGATATATCTCCGCCAGCCAGTACATTGCAGGCCAGTGTGGAGCTATTAGGATCAGTGTGTGGCGTTGTTCTCTCACTCTGGCCAGAGTTGGGTGTATCAGAGCCAGGGGTGGGAACGCGTACAGAAGGACCGGAGGCCAAACGTGCGCCAGCGGGTCCACGCCTAACGGTGCGTTTAAATCGCACATTGAAAAGAACAGCTGACATTGAGCGTTTTCTTTTGATGCAAACAGATCCACCGCGGCCCGGCCGTAACGCACCCACAGCTGACTCACAATTGTTGGGTGTAGAGTCCAGTTTGCATATAGTGGTGCACCTCTGGACAGCAGATCTACCCCGAGGTTCATCACTCCTGGTACGTGCGTCGCTCTCAGAGAGAGGAGACGTCCGCAGCTCCAAAAGATCAGTTTGCATGCCAGCATGTGTAACTGGAGAGAACGCAAATCCCCTTGGCGGTTTGAATACGATATTGTGGTCGTGTTGTCTGTCCTCACGAGGACATGATGTCCTCTGAGAAAAGGCAGAAAGCGTTTCAGGGTGAGGAACACCGCTAAAAGCTCCAGATAATTTATGTCTGACCGTTGGAGGTCTCCAGAGACCCCTCACAGGTCGACCTTCATATATAACCCCCAGCCCGTCAGACATGCGTCTGTGGTGACCACCTTCTGTGATAGGACAGCAACCATAGGCACGCCCCATACTAGAAAAGTCGGGTGCAGCCAGTGGCGCAGTGCCATTATGCATTTCATAGTGACCATCACTCTCCGCGCGCCATGACGCACGGGGTCCAATCTGAGGGCAGCTACCCAGCGCTGAAACTCCCTCATGTGTAAGCGTCCCAGTCGTACCACCAGGATGGCTGATGCCATGAGCCCCAGTAACCACAGACATGATCTGAAGAGAACATATTTGCATGGCTGGAAATTAGCGAGGCAAGCCCTGAAGGCTTTCACTCTCTCTGCTGACAGGCAGGCTGTAAAGGGCACTGAATTCAGGCGTAGGCCCAGGAAGAGTACAGTTTGGGCTGGGGACAACATGCTCTTTTCTGTGTTTATTACGAAACCCAGGTCGAGCAGGTATTTTACGAGGACATTCGTCTGCGTAATAGCCTCTTGCTCCGACTGTGCGAGAAGGAGCCAATCGTCCAGATAAGTTCCCAGGAGAATACCCTGTTGTCTTAACGGGGCTATCGCGGCTTCCTGTACTCGTAACAGACACCCTGAAAGGCGAACCTCAGATATTTCCTGTGTGGATAACATACTGGGATGTGGAAATACGCGTCTTTCAGGTTGACTGATGTGAACCAATCGTTTTGGCGCATGAGACGCAACAGAGATGTGAGTGAGCATTCTTGAGCAATCTTTTGAGATATTTGTCCTCAAATCTAGTATAGGCCGAATCCCGTTCCCTCCCCGTTTGGGAATGAGGAAATACTTGGAATAAAAGCCGCTCTGACTCTGTTCGGAGGGTATTATAGATATAGCCTTCTTGTCTAGTAGCGAGAGACTCTCCCCGGGCTTGCGAATGCAGAATGCCCGAAAAGTGAGGGGGGGGTGACAGCGAATTGGAGTCTGTAACCCTGTGTTATTGTCTTGAAAAGACAATAACACTTTCTTGGCCAGCTCGTCCTCGCCTCGTGTCTGGGCTGAAGACCCAGGGCGGGCTGTGGCCTCTGCTGTTTCGGGATCTTGAAACGGGCAGGACATGAGGCAGCCTGAGCGAAGGACTGCCGCGGGGCCGTTGAAGGCGGCGGCTGGACCCTTCGGGGAAGACAAAGCTGGAGAGCCTCATCCTCCTTCTTTTTGGATTCACACCGCTGCTGCATCGAAGCTAGAGCTGAGCCAAATATGCCCTCGAGAACAATAGGCATGTCCAAGATGTCCTCTTGTTCCCGGTCTGGAAGGTTCATCAGGGTAAGCCACCATGGCTCTCTCCTGTACCACCATTATCCCCAGTGCTTTTCCCGTGGCTTGGACTGCACAGCGCTGCACACGGAGGCAAATGTCCGTGATCGCTGCGATTTCGTCCCACACGGCAGGCTCAGGTTTGAACGTCATGTCCTCGCAGAGCTCCGCCTGATAGGCGGTCAGCAGCGAGGGGACGTTGAGCGCCCTGGCGGACAAAGCTGTGGCTTTATAGGCTCGTTCGGTCTGACTGGAAGCGGTCTGCCTTTGCCGGTAGCATGGGGTTCCTGCTCGGTGCCGAAGCCAGCCGCGGTTGGAGGTGGGCTGCCACCAGCGGTTCCATGGGCGGCATGCGGAGCAGGCCGAGCTTCTCCATGCCGACACAGTCCAAAGAGGAGGCACCCTGGATTGGGGCCTTGTTGCTGAAAGGGCGGTCTCTCCACGAGACCGACACCTCATCCAGCATCTCTGGAAAGACTGGGAGAAGCTGCTTCCTCATCCTCGCTGCTTGGGGCAAGTTCTTCCCCTCATAGCGAGATCTGGAGGTCCCCTTGGCCACTTCAGGCCAGGGGATGTCCATCCTGGACGCAGCGCATTGGCACATGGCCTGCAAGTCCATACTGAGGCAGGGCGAAGCTGGTGTGCTTTCGCCCGGGGGAGCGGACATCGCCTACGGCTTGGCAGCCTGGGCAGATGAAACGAAGATGTCATCTTCGTGCTCATCCGAGTCGGATAAGAGGAACTCAGAGGCATCCTCTTCATCCTCCTCCATATAATCCAGCTGTAGGACATCCTCCGCAGGTGGAACCATGGTGAGGTCCAGTTGGGAGCCCCAGCTTGACACAGCGCGGGGCTCCGCTCTCGCGGCCCTTGCCGCCACCAGGCCCCAGCCTGACACAGCGCGGGGCTCAATCTCCGCGGCAGTCGCCGCCATGTCCCGATTGCCGACCGGCGAATCAACGGACATGAAGGGGTCCCGTCCCGACAGACTAGCTTGGCGCGCTAGCCGTCGGCAGAGGCTCTTGATGGTGAAGCGGGCAATGCCCGCCCGGTGTGAGTCCGTGCCCGAGATCCTAAACCCGCAGCCTCCGAGCCGAGCCTCCGAGCCGAGCCTCCGAGCCTCCGACTCCTCTGGTGTGAGGGAGAGAAGGGTCCATCCTCGTTTGCCGGGGTGTCGGCGCGGAGGGACAAGCTAGTAACAGGTATGTTACCGAAAAAAAATCCAACCTTATCATTATTCCGAAAGGGGAATAAAACGACGGGGTAGATTTTTCTTTAAAAAATATTAACTGGTGTGTTAATATCTTTCTTATCTCCGTCTCCTCTGGTGTGAGGGACAGAAGAGTCCGTCCCCGCTCGCCGTGGTGTCGGCGCGGAGGGATAAACTAGCAACAGGTATGTTACTGTTTGAAGAAAAAAATCAAACCTTACCGTTATTTCGAAAGAAAAAACGGCGGGGCAGATTACAATATTAACTGGTGTGTTAATATTTGTTCAATTCTTCTGCAAAGCAAAAAAGTAACCCACAAGCGCCGTCGACCGAATGTTAGCTTGGGTTCAGTCTGTGGACCGTTAAGCTAGCCCGGCTACTGATATTCGAGATGTGCTCTGAAGCGAGAAGAGGTGTTTGAATGACGCTGCGACGTAGCGCAAGCTACTTAAAGGGTGGGTGGATTCCCTGACGTAGACGTCAAGATCACCAGCCAATCAGGATTGGCATAATGAGATTGATGCTTCTGTTTGCATACGCGTTGAGGCGCATCCCATTCTGAGACATCGAACGGAGTGTTATGAATGAGAACTCCAGCGGTTAGAGCAATGCGAATATTCGCATCGCGTCCGTTGTGAACGCAGCATAATGCAGTTCAGAAACCACTGTTCTGATGCTTTTAAAGCAACTTTTAACAGTGTGAGGGGCCCAAAGGCCATGGTGGCCGTAGGACGTACAATTATTTGTGGGGCATAACGGCCAGACCGAGGGGCTACGACGGCCATGGCCGTCATGGTCGCCGTGAAAATCCCACCCTGCTACAGTATCTTCTTGATATTTTCTATTCTATATTTCTATCATTGACCGTCTACTTTCCCCCTATTTTGTATGTAGGATACTCTTAATATTTAAATGATTTCATCAAATATAACATATTCAATACACAAATTCAATAACGTGCTTTAACCACTAGGTGGTGAGGGTTAAAAAACTGTTAAGTTTAAAGTGTTAACACAATAAATTATACTTTATGAAGATGTTACAAATAACACACAGCATACAATAATAACTTTGTATTATTAGTGTAGGACACTTACGGCCCGTCCACACTACAGCGTCGACAGCGTCGACAACTCCAATCTGCCCATTCACTTTGAATGGGGTGACGTCATGTTGACTCGCTTTTTCGCCAAACTGAATTGTGGGTAGCAGAGTGGTCCGTCGCCAGCGCCAGCCAATCAAATCCCGTTTCGGAAAATCTGACAGCTCAAGCCGTAGCCAATCAAACCGCGTCTAAGCTGGGAGAGATATCCCGCCGTTCATTTCTATATTTCAAAAAAAGTTGGAGGAGAAACTAATTATCACTGTAGCAAATCACCCGGTTTTGTATGACCAGACCCTCTTCACCTACCGGGATACAAACCGGAGGAACCAGGCATGGAAGGAGGTGGCAGAGACAGTGGGTGAAACTGGTAGGTTTTCGCCTGTTTGGGGAGTTTATATATATATTGCTCCCATCAAATCCCCGGGGGTTTTTGCTTTGTGTGTCGGGGGCGGGAGATTCATGTGATTGGTTGTTGGTTGCATTGCTTGAATAAAATCCCCAAGCTACAGACACGCCCAGCTCCAAGCTTTTTTTGAAGCTGTAGTGTGGACGCTCCGTTATGTATGTATAACCTCTGAAGATGTGTAGTTGTATCCATGTTTTCATATAATTTTACAGGATATTGCTATAATATTTCACATATTGTAATTCTACACATTAATATCTGAGGAATATCCGTCATTTAATGGTAAGCTATTGAAATTCTGATTCTATAGATGTGTCTCCCATCACCCAAAACCCCTGACTATTCTCTCAACTAAGTATTTACATTCTTTAATTCAAAGAAAATCAGTAATATCTTTAACAACTACAAGTCCTTTCATATCAGCTGTGCACCGTTATGGTGTAAATATAACCAATCTACCAATTGGATCAAATATAAAAGTCAGCCGAATTACCATTGATACTGCAAGGAGACGTATTGTATTGAGTGAAGAGAAATTGAAGATGTTGTTTAATTGCTGATATATTTATGATCCACGTCACGTATTCAGTTTCGGCGGCATTTCTTCCAGTTTGTCCAAAGGTCTTCTAATCAGGGCTCTATAAATAGAGAATTAAGGTAGATGTGTAATATTTAATGCAGCCGAACCATGTATTACAATGCCGTTATGTGATGACTTCCAAAGAGAAAAGCATGCACACTCGGGGAAAGACATACACGTTCTCCTGGCGAGACCTCAAATAATCTTCGTAATATCTATCAAACTATAGATCCTACACATCCACTGGACGTGGATTCTAAAAGTACAATATACACTTCTCGCTAGAAATCTAATCAAAAAGCATTTTAATGGCCAAACTATTCTACAATTTAGGATTTTCCAGAGAGGGTTATTTGTGAATATACGACCCTCCGGAGCGTTTGCAATTGCCGCAAATTGTTGTTTCTTACACTACCACTAGAGATGCTAAACTTTAAAATGTGATTATAGGTCGTAATAAGCTGCTGAACAATTGACCTATTTCGTCGTATGAGTTGGAGGACTTGTTGGTTAAAACTGAGACAGTTACGATGACTGTGTTGTTGGTACATTGGAAATTATTTGTTATCCTTTGTAACACTATAACCCTTTTTGAACTTATTGGCATTTATTTTGAACTGAAATGAAAACCACAAGCTTTTAGTGAGTAAAGGTTACAGCCGTTGGCACCAGCTGATAATAAGAGTCCAGTGTTGAGGGTATTTGTACACCATCTACAGTAATTCATTGAGGAGGAAAAGAATAAACACAGCAGGAGGCATTACTGTATGTTTTTTCTGGATTAGTAAATGCTGGACAATATGAATATAAATCGCTGATCCTGCCTGCCATCAACGCAAAACAATGGGGGACTAACAAGCTGGATGTCTCAGGGGAGCTCCAATGTAAACAAAACTTTTAATAATAAGATGAGTGTGTACCCGGCACAGTTAATTTCCTCATCATGTTGTCCCAACGGATTCAAGCAGTATTGTCATCTTAAAAAAACAGACATGATTTATCTTCCTTCAATATCACATTACATATGTATACAGTATGCTCAGGCCTTTTGAGAATATATTTTCCCTGATGGAAAACTCGTCTGCTACTCTATATATCTTTAATCTAGGATTTGACTGCTGATTAGTGCCTTTAAGTATGTGTTTTTGCAAGTATGGGTATTTGAGTACTGCATACATATGCAATACAAACTATAAGCAGTATAGAATGTGTGTGTTTTCTTAATGATAATAAGAATAAATAATGTTGGATGCTGTAGGATTGGAAAAAGAGGAAGATAATTTGTTTGTCTGGGTGAGAGGAGACTATAAAAAACATGATCTGCAACAATTTAGCTTACTATAAACATTACAAAATGTTGCTCAACAAGATGCAAATTTCTTCTCATGTAAAGAAAACACAGCAACAAGTTGAGTAGCCAAGATCATGACAACAACTTAAGACACCTTTGCATTAATGTAGCTTTTAGTTGTTTCTTTGAGAGGGATCCACTTTAAATATGTAAATCTAGCTCTTATTCCTATGAAATTAAATTCACTTGATAACCTTTGGATACAAGTTCTGCCAAATGAATGTAATGGATGACAAATCTTCTTTGTTGAATTGAAACTAACATTTGAAAATCAATAGTCTTATTGTGTTATACATGTTTGTATTGTTTGAGTAGTTAAGAAACCTAATGAAAATGTAGAATATACCAATTGTTATGTCCCTGACCTCCGGGAAAAAAATCCACCAGGAGCTAAATGTTACATATTATATAACTTTAACATCATACACTGACGACAGAGAACTTACAAGATGCTAGAATTCAAAAACCTTTTCACCTGTCAGTGTTTGCTTTAATTAGGGATCTTTGTCCACAACAATGTCCAACATTTTCCATACATGCTTTCCTACACCACAATAGTCTGCCTATTCTAAAAAAAAACGTACATTACTTCTGTCATTCCCTGTGGGGTCAGAAACCAAACCTCGGAGGTTGTGGCCACCTGGAGAGAGAAACATCCACTTTCCCATTTCTACCACCTCTGACAGCGATACCTACTGCTCGCTCTATAAGATGATGGTGATAGTCAAGATGAACATGATGAAAACGAGAATGATGGTTGCCTGGTAGTAGTGATGAGCATGATGATGATCATGATCTGCTATTTCTTGTAATGACAGCGTTGAGTCCTTCACAGGTAAAGAGAGGCGCAGCGCTGCCTGTATCAGGTTGACAGTAGGGGTCCAGGCCAGCAGCAGCAGGAAAGATGAAATCACATTAGGTGGAATGAATGTGATTGGGCTCCAGGCTTGTCATCATCACACAGGCCTCCGACCGTTTCAGGATTACATTGTGAAGGGTAGAAGGATTCAAAGAGGTCAAGCAATTTACTGGAGGGTGTGGAGGTAAGTGTATAGACAGAACTGTGTATGTTTGAATTTAAGACTGAGAGTTTTTTCTAGTGTGAAGCTTGAACAATGAAATAGACATAGTCAGGCTTCTTAAAGAAGAAGCAGCGCAGAAAAGTATCACTTTTAAACAGGAGGAGCACTTGTTTTTTTTGGCTGCAGCAAAGAACACTTTGAGCCCCGGATCTAACTACTTAAACTGTCGAACAGCCACGTCAGTGTCACCCTGTCTTGTAACGGCACACGCACTCTGGTGGATGTCTTTATCTCGCTGTGTCACTTTGCTTCTGACAGCTTCTCTTTAGACTCTTATTCTGTGGATGCATCCACTTTTCTGATCCATCAATCCTTGAGAAGATGCGAGGATAGGACAGGAGGGGAAGATTGTAGTGGATGGAGATGAGAGCAGACATAACGAGTGTCTCTCGCTGATTAAAATAGCACGTTTTGGAGCGACACGCCGTGCTGGTTGTGAAGCAGCGTGGGTATGTCAAGGCCCCCAGGTCGATAGCACTCCACCGCAGCGGAATATGAAAAGTATTGATCTGCTTTTTACCTTGGACAGCTTTGAGCACAACGCCTGTGATGTTTCTGTAGCCAACCTTCAAAGTCAATACACTTTTCTGTACATCACTCTGACTTATAAAGGGAAAGAAAGGGGAGAAAAAGAGAGTCCTGTCATATCAGACAGAGGGTTACGTTTTCCTCTGAACTTTTAGCTGGAGAGGTCAGGTTGGTTGTTGTTTTTATTACCTCATGGATCTGATGCAGTGTAAAGGGAGGGATAAGGGTGATAAAGCTTTGGGTCAGATTGAGAAAGGTTAGAGCCAGAGAGACACAGTTTGTGGCAGGGAGGGACAAAGGCTAGAGAAAGAAAGATGAGGGCCACGACCCCATGTATTTCACACATGTAGACTTGAGGGTCACTTTCCATGTTTGTGATTTAGTCAGATAAAAAAACGTTCAAACTCATACAGAGAAAAAATGAGTTTCAAATAAGCAGCTGTAAGCCATCAGACTGTGGAAAATCAATGTAATCAAGAGGAACCGACAGACGCGTTTAAGGGCACAGATCTCATGTAAGAGAATCCTCCTCCACAGAAAAGACCTACTGAGAGAAACACACTAAGGACAATCCTCCCTGTTAAAGCTTGCTGATCCCTGATCAGAGTAGGGGGAGGTCTTGAGGGAGTAATACAGAGACAAAGAACCAGAAAGCCTCTGAATAACAGATCTTAGAGCAGCCTCATACAGTAGATCACAAAGAGCTGCTCCACTCGGGAAAAAACACAGACAGACAGCAGGATATCAAAGCCAAGAAGATGTTCCTTGTTGAGCCTCTCTCTCTGGAAATGTGCATTGTGCTCATGCACTGTTACGTTGCTCTTAAAGACACAGAGTGCTATATAATAATAATAATAATAATAATAATATATTTATTTTGTTAGCGCTTTTACAGGTGCTCAAAGACGCTTTATAGATATAGTGAAAAGAAAAGAAAGGAACAACAAATAAATATATAGTTAAAGTTAAAGTCAAATAATACAAAAACAATCACACATTAAATGAGACATTTATGAGGGTACTTCTATGACACTGCAATCACTACGCCTAATACAAAGTATCTCAGTCTGATTATGACTCCTGGTGAGCGTCTTCCGGGCTATTGAAGACTCTGGGTGATGAGGTGGGAGACAGAAAGAGCCCATGATTAGAATTGAGTGAGTAAACCAGGTCGGCTGAGAATTGAACACATCTGCTGTGATCAGAGGAGAGGTGTGGTTCTGCAGTAGCTGGATTAACCACTGGCCACGGGGCTATTGATGTTATTGAGCTGACAGGCTGATGAATGGAGTCCTTCCGCAAGGTGTTTGAGTCTGCTGCTGTTGCTGGTTAGCGTGTTCACAGGCCAGGCAGTGTGAGAGAATATAGAACCACCAGCAATTAATTTTGAAAGCCAAAGATGTTGTAAGGCAGCCTTTGATTATTTGCAAGAGAGTCAACATTTGCATGATTACTTCCCTTGGTTAACAGTGATTCATCCTTGTGACAAAGGTTAACCTGCTGCCTGCTGCCCAGGGCTCAACGCTAACTTTTTAAAGTGGTTGCAACTGGCAGGCTGGCAACCAGGCATCAGCTTTTGGTTGCCAAAACTGAAAATATGGTTGCCATTTTTAGTCACCTTATATTTTAAATAATGAAGATACTATGCAGTTATACATCAACTTAATAATGAAAATGTGACACTTAAAGAATGTTAAAATGCTTTACAATAAGTAATTAACACAATTATTTGAAACTTAAGTGGTAGGAAACTTGTCCACCCTCAATTGCTGGTATACAAAACACCAGTAGTGCAGTTGTTGTTCTGTTCTTCACAGATCACTAATTTCTTGGTCATCTGTTGTCTCCCTTTCAAATGTGGGTTTTCTTGACCTTTGTACTGATCCCCACCATAGATCCATTGGCCCGTCAGCATTGAAGTCTTGGATTGGCCAGACTAATACATTTCTAATGTTAAATAAATGAAAACCATTCATAGTTAAGAATTAGATATGATTTATTGCTGTAAATTATCTTTAATATGTCTAACTATATTTAACATGTGTTACCTTTTTATAGAAGTGATTATATTTGTATGCCAATATTTTCCTATGGTAAAGTGTCGTTTTGCACTTTTATTTTGGTAGTAATAAGATCGGGACTCTTATTTTGAAGGAATTTTTACCGGAAGTGAATGCACAACGGAGCAGAAGCAGAGGCCGTGGCCGTTTCTCAATCTCGAGGATACTGGCTTCCAAGCCAATATTTCAAGGATGCCACGTCATCGAGTGCCGCCGAAGGACTGTTCCAATCTCCAGCATACTTGGAATTCCACCAAGGCCGCGTCCTTGGTTTGGGGGAAATTTGGAGGGTGCACATGGGTAGACTTTGCGTCCTTAAAATCCCCACAATGCTTTGCGCACAGACCAATTTCAAAAACCCTTGTGGAGAATGGCTGAACCGACGCAGTACACATTTAAATGTAAGTATGTAGTGGCATAGAACATGTGTTGGTAAATATGTTACTTTGTTACATTTGTTTGTTATCACCAAAAATGTGTTCCGTGAAAGTAAAGCAAGTTAATAATTAGATAGACATCGTGAGGTATTTATTTTCGGTACAGTTTATGTTGAAACCGTTAGAGAGAGTGGCACACTTGTTAGGCTGTTCCATTCTTATTCGTTTTCGGAAGCCGTGGCTTGGAAGTATACTTGCTTCGTTTCTGAAGGAAGTAACTTGGAAGTACGCGACTACCAAGCCAGCATCCTCGAGATTGAGAAACGGACAGAATGTCATACATGCCAACCTTTCCAAATCCAAAAGAGGTAGGTTTACGCGAGTCAAATGTGCACGCCCAAATTAGGTAATCAGAAGAAATGGAACCCCAGTAATTACATGTATAAACCATGTATTTAACATATATTGCATAATTTTATGAATTTTTCAGAAAAAGTGGTAGTTTGGTAAACAGTGACATCAACGACATGTCTGGTCTGTAAAATGCCCGAAAAGTAAAATAATGGTAAATAAATATCCCAAAGTCTCCACATTTTATTATATTTTTAATGTGCTTCTGGTCCTCTTTCAGTTGAGACAGTGTAGATGAAGGATGTGTCAGGATGTAGAACTCTTGTGTGAACATTGGTTCATATTTTTGTTTCATGTTGTTGACATATTAGAGTCAAAGGTTTGCACAGAGCCAAATATCTTTGTGTTGCGCCATAAATCAGAAAATACTGCATTAAAAAAGTAATTTCCTGCATTTTTCTACTGATAAAGTGTGATATAAATAATGTACAGGCTTTCAGATTGCTGTAGTTCACTAAACAGAGACATGAACGACATGTTTGGTGTTGAAAATGTCAGAAAAAGTGAAAGAATGGGAGATAAATATCCCCAAATCTCAAAATCGTATTATATTTTGTGTGTGTTTGTGATCCTCTTTCAGTTGAGATACTGTAGGGGAAGGATGCTTCAGGAAAAGACCAAACACTGGATGTCTTTCAGTCGCCAACATGTGTTTTCGAGACACTGATATTAACCGGGAAATCCTGCAGGACTCAAATGACTCGTCTCTGTCCCCTTAAACTCATTTGGGAGTGATTACCCATCAGCCCGGGGGTGCAGAGGAAAGGCAGCGTTACCCCGGTTACCCCCGGTCTGCACGTTGTTTCTCTTTCAGAAACACTGTTTGTATGATGCGATCACAGACACGCTGCAAACGGTGTCCGCCAAAGGTCGAGTCCAGTGTCTATGTAGTGTCATTTTTATTTGTTATAGTTTGAGAAGATTGAAAATCGGTAGGGAAAGCCAGCTAAGTTGGTAGGCGGTAGAAACATGTCAAAAGCGGTAGACTACCGCCCAAATCGGTAGGGTTGGCAGGTATGGAATGTACATATCGCCTCCCAAGACTTTACACATTTCCTCTTTGCTTTTCGTTCGGGTTCATCTTGCGCTTTATCAGTTGAATCACTTTGAACATTCGTTTGAGATGTTGACGGGTTGGCCGAACTTTTTACCCCACAGTCAAACAACTTAATTTGCTTAATTTTTTTAAATCAAACACACGGCGCACCGCGCACGCGAGTAAACGTGCATTGCTTTCTGGCTCCGTAATCACACCAATGCACGTGCAACTTAAGTATCAGGTTCCGACTGGTCACAACAATAATTAACATTTATCTATTTTGGGGTGCACATTTTGCTGTTTGGTGTCCTTATTTCTTTATGTTAAAAACTGGTTGCCACTGATGGCAACCAATGGCCAAGAAGTGGTTGACATTTGTTCTAAATGGTTGCCAATGGCAACCTGGCAACCGTTACTGTCGAGCCCTGCTGCTGCCTGTGGTATGTTTGTCTATGTAGGCTTTTTACCATCAATTATGAGTAAATGAGCATAGGAAGGCACAGTATAAACTACAGCGACCATACAGTTGTTTCAAAGTCATTTCCTCATGCTGAGCATCTGTTTCACTTTGTAAAGCATCAATAATCTGAAAAAGGAAAGGCTCAGCAAAGTAAGAGAAAAAATGTACTGTCTTTATATAAATATCCTCTTCTGCAGGCCTGACTCTCTGTTTTGACTGAGAGTCATTTCAAAGATTCTCTCCAATTACGTCTCTAATGTGCCGGCTTAATTTTCTTTTCTTTGGAAAGTATGAAGTCATTTGGGGAAGCTTATAGTGAATTAAGAACCTAGCAGGCGCCTGTGTCTTTATACAGTAGCCAAGTCATTTCACAGTCAGTATAATAACATAGTGTTTATACATCAATCATCAGTGCTTTGCTGTATTCAATATAAATTGGAATATTGTGAGTGAGTGTGTTTACAGTGAGTCACTTCCTTTCCATTTCTGATCCAGGGAGAGAAACACTTCTACTCCACACATGCACCTCTAGAAGTGAACAAGGAAGATGTTTTTTTTTCTCACAATTTACATTTTCTGGTTGTCTTTTACCCAATTGTGCGCAACTCTTGTCTGCTCTAAGGTATGTCAAACCAAACTTGCATGTTAAATTCATTCACACACATGTACAGACACATACTCTCTCTTGCTGTCTCGACACACACAATCAAACACGCAACAGGTGTCTAGTTTTTTTCTGCATGGCAGCAGAGGTTCCTGAGGGTGTTGTTTTACTAATCCAATGATAAAGTCAGGAGGATTATTCATATTTGTCTCCACATTCCTCCGGTATGTCTCACAAGGAGAGATTAGATTTAGCCAGCTGAGCACCCCCAGTTAACTGCAAATCACTTCCCATTCAAACAAGCAGTCGTCCTGACCACAGCCGACCTGGATCCACCCGTTTCCAAGCAGATCTTGATCATCTGCATGACACAGACTTAACAGATCGCACCTGCATCTTCTTTGATATACAAGCTAGAAGATAAATGAAAGCCAAAAACTAGTTGAGGAAAAGCCAGAAAGATGAAATATGTGTGGTGACTCCCAAGTTGGGGGAAAAGGACCTGTTAAGCAACAGCAGGATGAATTCATTGTCTTTTATGGAAATAATGTGTTATTGCAAGCAAGACAGCACTGAACAAACATTCCAGGGAAACATTAACTTGGCTCCCAAACAAAGCCATCAGGACAATCAGATAGAGGTGATATTTCAATGACTGTTGTCTCAGATCTTATTTCTTCTTTACCTTGTCTTGACCCAATGTGGCGTTGCTTATCTTTTTTGGCTGAAACATTTAGAGGAGGATGCATCTAGCTGATTTATGCTTTTATTGCTTTTATTACACATACTCTTGTAGTTCAGAGGGGAAGTTCAAACTTTTTCCACTAATAATATCATATCTGTCTATATAAAAGCAAACATTTGGAGGTTATTAAAGTGTCACATGTAGTTGAGAAAGTAAAAACAGTTTGAAATGGGTTTGGCTGAGTTTATTTAAAGGTAATGTAAGAATATATTACTATAGTTTGTCATTTCACACTCCAAAAATAACATGGATCCATTATCTGAATCTTTTGTATTCCAGACAGCTTTTAAGGTTCTCCACATTTCCAAAAGAAGCACAGTTAACATTCTTCTTGTATTCATCAACTAAGATGTCACATTGAAATAAAAGTTTTTGCAGGTTGTGAGTGTTTTTAAATGTAGGTAGCAGCACTGATTTTACGTGGTGCTGACCTCTCGTCTAAAGATCTCTAACTTAAAACTCCATGAACTTTGTAAAAATAAAATAGAGCAGAACAAAGAAGGGTAAAAACACCATTCAAATTAAACAGGAAGACAGTTCCCCGAGTCTGTCTCCTTTCGCTACAAACAGCAGACATCATTTTATACAAAAAACTCGGAGAACAGCTATGAGGAGAAGGGTTCTCAGTGTAGAAACAACATCAAATAATTTCCTGAATTGTATCGTCACATGTTGTCTGGAGAGTTACAATTGCGACAGGCAGAGTTCGAAAGGCAGACAAGACTCCTGGAAGCTGGTCACGTACCCATAAGGCACAGACACTGGCGCACACAAAGGTTCACGTGCAGTGTGGCATTGGTGCGGGTGCCAGTGTATTGTTCAACATGTTTAGTTTTGAGAAATAAATCCTGCTCCCTTTTGATGAAGTCATTTCTGGCTATAAATGAAAAACATCACACAAAGGCAACAATAGAAAGTTGGAGAGGCATGTGTGGTTGTCACGTAGCCGAATGTAGCCAAAGTGTTGACATGTAGACATTCAGTAAATTACACTGAGGACAGGGAGCCAAATACAATGAGCTACAAGTCTGCAGCAGGGTGGGATTTTCACGGCGGCCATGGTCCCCTCGGTCTGGCCGTTATGCCCCACAAATAATTGTACGTCCTATGGCCACCATGGCCTGTGGGCCCCTCACACTGTTAAAAGTTGCTTTAAAAGCGTCAGAACAGTGGTTTCTGAACTGCATTATGCTGCGTTCACAACGGACGCGATGCGAATATTCGCATTAGCCGCGTTCACACTGCGGTACTTTTCCCACAAAGGTTCATGCGAACTTAGTTCATGATCGCGTTCACACCAAAAAGAGCCGGTACTAAAAGTAGTTAATGCGAACCTTTTTACCCCCTCGAAAGTCCCTGCTAGAAAGCAGGGACTTTCGAGCGGCTCTTTTTTGAGAAAAGAGCTATATTCCTGATTGGCTGGGCGAATTGCAAACCACGCCCCGTAAAACTCCCAACAAGTTTTGTGAAGCCGCCATTTTATTATCCTCGCATTAGCATTATTAGCATTAGCATTAGCCCAGCGCAGAAACGCAGAGAGACTAACTTATGGCAACACAAAATAAAACATGGGAGCGGTGGAGATGAGGAGGTGTCGGCGTTCTGGCGATTTACTCGGAAGGCTTCAGTAGAAGCTGCTGGGACTCCCAGCAGCTTCTACTGAAGCCAGTCCCCAACTCCGGGGACTTCCGGCCGGGGACTTTGGGCGGCAGTATACGCTGTGAAGTGGTTTGCTGCCTGCCAGTAAACCCAAAGCAGAAGAAGAAGAAGTGACGTCAGCGGCTTCATTTGCCTAATCCACCCCCAGGGACTTTTGCTGGTGTGAACGCGATCTGTACTTAGTTCATGCGAACTAAAGAGTTCGCATGAACTAAGTTCGCATGAACCTTTGTGGGAAAAGTACCGCAGTGTGAACGCGGCTATTGCTCTAACCGCTGGAGTTTCACCGCGGCTGTCAGCTCATTCAAACAGGATGCGCTGGAGAGGGGGCAGGGCTTATATCCATGTAAATACTGTGGTGGAAACCAACTACGACCAAATTAACCTATGTTACCGTGATTTAATTGTAATACATGTTTCAAAATGATGCCGAGCGAAGTAACTAAATACTGATAACGGGTAGTAAAAACCATGCTTTAATGCTTTGACAAGTGTGCAGACAAGACGGCATGCAAAACCCTTTAAAATGCGCGTTTTGTGAATGGAGATTGGATCGATCAGGCTAAACTAATGTTGTAGCTGCTCCGTCCACACTCACAACAACGTCCTAAAGACAGAATTAAAGCAGCGACTGTATTCGTCATGACAGAGACAGTCTGTGCTTTGTACTTGTTTAACTTTTGTCGAGTTTCTGAACAGATATGAGGAGCTGTGGGGAGTTGATTAAAGACACACACACACACACACACACACACACACACACACACACACACACACACACACACACACACACACACACGTTCTCACTCCCATCCCGTCATATATTGACGGACGGTCAGGGCCCCTCCCCGTCGCTATATTACGTACAGGGTACCCCTTGCCCGTCAGGCTTCTACGGGCAGGGCGTCCCATAGACCTTCATTGCGGACAGCAGACCACTTGACCGTCAGGCTTCTACGGGCAGGGCGTCCCATAGACCTTCATAATGCCTATTTTAAGGTTCATTTGGCCATTAAAATGCGTTTTGATCTCATTTTATGCGAGTAATGAGTTTTTATTTCTGATTATTTGTGCAGTACATGTACATGATGTTTAGTTTTCTAGTTATGACAAAGATTACTTCATGAATGTGTACACATTCATGGTTGCTAAGGTGGTTTCTATGGACGCTGAAACAGCTCCCAGACCACGTGATCAAAAAATGTGTGACACCAAAGGCCAAATGGCCTTGCCCCTAAAATGACGAAAATCCAAACCTGGTCTGCAGTCACCATTATGAGAGTCATAGTGAGCATGGTGAGCAGCTTACTGAAGCTTACTCCAAACAAGCTTTATACTAGTGTCGAGCTATTTCTGCTCAAACCGACTGGAAGGCTGTTTCCTCAAATCCCTGAGCTCGGTACACGAGGGCATGGCAGAAGGAAAAGCCAGCACATTCCCAAATAACTTTTGTGGAAGTGACCCTGAGCAAAGCAATTAACACCCGGCTGGTCAAGTAGAAATGCTTGGTGAACAACAGAGGGGAAATCTTGGCTCCCAGAGGTGCGAATGTGTGTAACTGAATGTGTGTGAAGCAGGGCGTTTCTTTAAAGCAGCCTAGCACGCTCGGTCAACTATCCTGATTAAATAGAGGTAAATAAATAAATAAAGCCTGTTTTTCTTAACGTAACCACAGTGGAAGAAGCACTGTCATGCTGGTTTGTAAAAGATCCCCGCACACTTTCTAAAAAGCACAGCGGGGATCATTGCGTTGGCCCACATCCTGTGCAAATTCACCCCCATTTAGGTTTATTCAAAACACAATATTCTCATTAGGCTCAGTTGGCTCACTGCACTGTCATTTAATCTGGCTTTCCGCACACTAGCACATTAGCCCCTTTGGTCCAGTAATGTTCAGAACATAACCCATAAAGGACCATTGTAATGTGTCTCTGCCTCATTATTGCCAGGTCAGTGTATGGAGCAACACAGGAGAAAAGGGTGCCTCGTATGGCTTGTTAATTCAACACCTCTCTCATTCTGAGCAGCATTTATACAGCTGGCCTTTTGAAGGGAGTGCAAACTATATACTCCTGCACATGCAGACACATAGATATGCAGTGACACGGCGCACACACATGGACACACAAAACCTAGTCCCTGCTCTGACATCACTCCACACCACTGGTTCCTGCTCAACCTTCAGCCCCCACCTTGGGAAATCACCCAGAGCCTGTCCAGCCAACAGGGTGTGAAATACACACCCCTGGAAAGCAACTGAGGTGGGTGGAGGGATTGGGAGGTCGGGTGCTGAGGCGCCGAGACGTGGCGAACAAGTGTGAGATTTGGAGATGGAAAAATGAGGGGAGAATTCAGTGGGGTAAATGCAAAAAGGAATGTGTGTGTGAGTGTGTGTGTGTGTGATTGTTCTGGAGGGAGGTGTTGATTAGAAGGTTTGGGCGGCAAGTGATGGAATTGAAGAAGGATTAAATGGACACTAGGTTTCAGGAGGAGGAGGAGGAAGGGGGGCTGCTTTGAAAGGAGGTCTGAGGGTGCACTCTTGGCCTTGAGTCTGGGGCTCCGTCACGCCTCAGGTCTCTGCGAGCCACTAGGGCCCGGAGCTCCAGAGGGGAGTGGGCCCAACCTTTGTTACATTGGAGGAGTGGGGAGTGACAAGGCATACCGGCATGTCTGACATGTCAGAGCAGTTGGCTGGGAGACCCTGAATATGGTCGGGTCTGACGCTGGCCATCTGTAGCTTCAGAACAGGGCTGGACTGTTTTAATTGATGAAAAGCGCCCCAGGGAGGATGTGAGATCGTGCTTGAAGGAAAAAACAAAGAGTGGTTGGTGAATCAGGCGTTGATGAAATGTGCTCCGAGTTATTCCAGCGAGCAAACAAGACTAGCGTATCCTTGGAGGAACCCTAATGGTAGCTAGATAAAATAGTTTTTTCTCAGCAGAAAGACAAATAGAAATATGCACGATCGAATTTGAGCATTGCCTCGAGTCCTCTGTGGATGTATTCATCCTTATTCCGTTCTCACAAAGAGCTTCCTTTAATGTCACCCAGCAAAGCAAAGTGATGAAATGGAGCAATTATGTATCCATTTGTGCTATTCAGGTGAAACCAGGTGTAACATGTTCAATCTGTGCACCTGCTGTATCTTTAATGCATTGTGCTTTCTCACCAGCATTGCCTGTAAAATGGTAATATCCAGAATATGGACAAAATAGTCAGTCAATAAATCTACTTTGCATTATTGTATTGCTTCCAGAGGGGAGGATTGCTCTTCCTGTGTAGTCTAACCGCAGACATTGCAATAGAGAAGTTATGATAGCTCAACAATAACACACATTTTGGGGGGGAAACATTCAATCATTTGTTAGTTCTGCTGTAATAAGAGGTAGAAAGCATTGCAATAAAACAACATTCACCTTCATCAAGAAGCAACATGCCTAATTTGATATCCAGACATTAAGGAATATGAGAATGTTGTCACCCTGAAAAGATATAATTATCTTCTCTGGTGAAAACAGACCAAGTCATCTCCTGTCGGGCTGCAGATTAATTTTCATTTTCCAAACAGTTTGTGCATATAAATATTCATGAACCACCTTGAAAAGGGATGTGCGACTTTATAAGGCGGTCAGCAAAGAAACCAACAACCCCCCCCCCCCTTCCTGCAGCTGTGCTGATGAGGGGGGGCTCGTTCATGATGAAAGACTCTCACTATCCACGACCTTTCCAGTCTAAAACAAAGATTTGCACAATTAACTACTTTTAAATGTCACCCAACTGCCAAATCTGCATATCAACGCCAAGCCTTGCATAGAAATTAGGATGTTTGTAGAGGAATCATTTCTCTCCCTTTTGCCATCCCAATGCCACCAAATGGGGTTATTTCTATTTTAGCTAGGAAGGAATGCAAATGTCAACACATCTTGTGTGGAGATCCTTCTGTTGCTAATTAACCTTTGCTGTGTAGAAGCTAAACTGAGCTCTGCCTAAACACCGCAATTAACTCCAGCTTGAAAGACAGAGAGACAACATCTACATGAAGCCTTGGAAAGAGGGAAATCACAGTGACTTCATTATCCTTCCCAACACATACTTTGCACACCTCATTTGTTGAGGTTACTCACTGTTGGATATTTCCCCCAGGCAGCAGCAATGGGCCTTTTGGGAGGATGTCAACATTTGGTGGATTAACAAATCTCATTTCTTTTATCTTTATGAGTTTGGACAGGAAAGCTGGTTTAGTTGTAGCCCCTGGTGAGAGGCAAATCATTATAGAGGAATTCATAAATCTTCATAAATCAAGCTGAGGACTGCCTGAGTCCATCATCTTCAAGTTCAATCTTTAGATGGAGTGACTGGGAGAAAATCCGTCCTCCTCTAACCGACATCCGCAATCCAAAACAAGTAAAGGAGCCAGTGTAATTTAAATCCTCTCCTCCGCAGGTCTCTGTGGGTCTCGCCGGGGCCCAAACTGCAAAGGCTCCTCTGGAGTCATGAATAGCAACACTGATCTAGCTCCTGCTGCTCAAAGGCAGTGTCAGTTACAAAGTCAACCCATTAACATCTTCACTATTCAACGCTACACTCTTTCCCAAATGCAAAATCAACACCAGTCAATAGGCAGGCAGAATACCACAGGTAGCTATAGGCAACATACCTCGTTGCTCCCCTGGGAGTGGCGTGAGAACAGTATATGATGATGGACAGGAAATAGTTTTCTTTTATATGTTGATAAATATTAGAGTTCTTGGAGCTGATGCAGACGAATGATTGACATCATTTCCAACAGACAGGAAGAATCTGGGTTTGGAGAGGGCAGGGGTGAAGCAGAGGGAATGCCAGAGTAAAGTTGACTCAGTGTAGGATGGATAGGATAAAGGAACGTTTTAACAGAGTCGACCCTCCACAGTCAGACAGTGAGAGCAAGTCAAAAGAGGAAAACCTCAAAGAAGGTATCCACAGACAAGATGACCAACCTAGGTTACGCAAAATACTTGGAGACAAGACGTGACTTGTCAAAGGGAAGAGTTATTTTATAAAAAGGAGAGATGTTCCTCAACTATGGCGATGGGGGCTGCACTGAATCAGATGGCTGCTATAGCTGATATGATCAAACCTTACCATGGGCAGTACAGTTGGCTGGATCAACATGTTTCTGCATGCTGTGTTTGCCAGCATCTGTGTCTCATTCTGATATGTTACTAACAAACAGGGTCTAACATCCAAAGCTCCTGACAGCACACCCACGCATAAGGAGGTTGGACTGCCATGTTTCTTAAACACAGCCTTCATCTTGACTAGATGCTCTGGATCAATTATTTTGAGGAAGTTCAAAGGGGCCCGTACCTTTCAGTGGAGGACATCCGTCAATGTCAGCTATGATTAGGTCTTTAAAAATTGTAATTTCTTAGGAAGACTGGACTAACGTCCTTGCAGGTCCGACATGACAAATGTCCTGGATGGTCAGCGTCCATTCTTATCAGCACCTCATTAAAAATGTAATGACCACATGAATATTTACAAAGTTTAATTACTGCTCTCTATTGCTATTCTGCCGCACCCCGAACACATTTTCTGTCCTGGAGGGCAGTCTCTCTTCTAAGTGCCTGGACTATCGCCTCCTTCCACCTTGATGAATATTGCAGGAGTGAGTGTGTGAGCCATTGATGGAATCCACCTCAATAAGCAGGAGAATCTAAGGCATACACTCACATTTGCAAAGGCACTAATTGGCAGCAGTAAAATTCAGCAACCTGCATAATTTACCCAAGACAAAAATGGTAGCCGAGTGCAGGGGGATCAGCATTTTGTAGTAGAGATATTTAAAAATAAACCTGTCATTCTGAAATGAGAAGGCTTTCATTCGATGCAGAGGAGACAAGCCAAAGGCTACATTTTTAATATATCTGCTTGTCAGGGCCAACGGAGTACATGCTATTCAAGTAGGTTTTCTTGCTAGAGAAGTAACATTGAAAATGTCTTCCTCGATGGTCTTTAGAGCAGAACTGGAAATACCACACCCTATGCACCTGTGAAATGCAGACATGCAGTATTTAATAAATAAAAAGCCAAACACACAAGAAAAAAACCCATCTAAAAATGTAATTATACACAGGTGGTCAAGGCGGCCATGGAAAGCAAGAACTGGACTCTCCTTGCAACATTAATGACGCTTTTCTCATGTTGAGAGGGAACAGAGGACATGAACATGGAAGTGAGTGTAGCGAGGTCATATACCCTTCTTTTCTTCTTCCTATGTTTTCCTTATCTACAGCTACACCATCCCATTAAGGTAATGATATAGTGGTTTGGTCACACAAACAGCTGTTGTAAAAGAAAATATGAAGTGATACACAACTTTACACGTGTTGTTTTATGTTTACAAACCGCTGAGTTTCAAGCAGCTGTCATTTATTTTCATCCATCTGTTGTGAGTGAGTGTCACACGAGGTGAACACAACATAATGAACAATGAAATCCAACACAATAGCCCATAACTGCAACCAATATTTGTGAACATTATAATACGTGTTAGGAAGAGGTATATATATTTCCTATATTGGAAACAAAACCACAAATTGCCGCCTTAAAACACACCATAAACACAACACTTTAGTATAAGAATCTCAGAAAGGCAGTTTTGTTTGAAGTTGACTATCTGGGTACGAGACATTACACAGGCGTTGGTGTTTCTGCTCCAACAATGTCTGCTGCCATGTAAAGGTTGGAAATGTAGGATTACAATTGATATCTTCACATTCTCCTCACTCTGAAAGTAAGATGAGCATACAGTACAGCTGGTTTTAAATTCTACATGTGTTGTATGTGTGCATGTTTATAGCTCCCTATGCTTTAATCAAGATTAGTATGAACTAGTTTAGCTGTGTCTCAAGTAAATTGTGTATATTGACCCAAACTGTGCAGGCAACACAAATAATGTATCTAGGAAGAACCTACCTTGGCATCCCGTTTGATTATTTCTCCCGTGTTTGATCGCCAGACATGAAAATAGGCACTTAAGGGACAATGTCAAAGACTGGGGACTAGTTGAGTGACAGCTTGTTAGCCCTTTGTTGTCTTCCTGAGCAGCTCACTTTGTTTCAGATGTGAACTGCTGTGATGGTGACAATAGTTCTGACCTTGACAACACTTTTAATGGAAATGCAGGATGATTGTTGTGTCATTGTGCTCAATAGAAAAATACATTATCAGTGCATGGGTATCAGTGGAAAACATATTTATTAATACACATACAGAGGCTTTGGTATGTAATACTTGCATATTCCAAGGCGCCTGTTGATGGTAAACCTGGTGGTATACTTTTTGCATTGTACAGTACCTGAGCATACAGATTCTGTGTTGGATTTAAATTCCACGATGTCTACAGTTATATATCGTGGTTGAGATGCAATTGTTGTAATGAGAAGTCGAACAAAGTAAAAAAGAACATCCGATATGTTTAAGCAGTCGTCCGATGATGTCAAATGAGTGAAAAAGTACTCCACTGTCATTTTGAATATTCTTCTCCTGCCTCAACTGCATACATACAAAAGGAAAAGAGAAAAAAAAGCTTGAAGTAGTGTTTTATTCATCTTTATGTAAATCCAGTCATTTACGGTTGCCTTAACAAATCAGGAATCAAGTGTGTCAACATCTAGCAAAGAAGAAAGTGCATATAGGGATTACAAAAGAACAGAAACTGAACAAAAACAGGCCGAGGGAAAACTCTCCATCGGTTAAAGTCTACAACTTCTGACAAGGGTAAAATGAAGGTGTTTTTAATTGTCTGAATCTCGATATGCTGTAGAAAGTTTACAGTTCCACCCACACCCCTCAGCTCAGCAAGCTATTGTTCATGTCTGAGACAGTGTGTGGAGGCCGAGCCCAGAGCAGGTTCACACCATAGAAAAATACCCTGGTTATTAGCATTTTTAACTGTACACTGCTGAGGTTCTATAGAATAGATGCAAAACGAACAACTTTCTCATATAATCTTTCATTGGCCCTGGTTCTTGGCCCAAGACGTTTTTTTTTGTTTGTTTTCTTTTTTTAAATCCTACACCACTAAGAAAGATAAATCCCTCATTGCATTGCTACATAGCTAATGTTACAAGTATATGTTCAAAACCAATAATAGGCTAAGTAAATCCCACACAGTATTATATGAATACATCAGATCAAACAATGGGTTTAAACTCAAACATTTCTTCAGTAAATGATGGTTGCTAAATAGATGGCAATATCCTACTAACCACTTAAGGCAACGTTTCCTCTAACCTATCATCACGGTGGTTGTGGTTAATATTCTGATAACATGGTTTTTAATTAAAGGCAACTTCTATTTCAAGCATTATTTTATTCTGTAATGACTCAAGTTGATGCTCAGTCAACCCTAAATGTATGCATGGAATTAACAAACAGCAAGTCCTACAGATCAGCAGTAGCTATATCTGTAGCCGAAAAAAAGATGAGGATCTTAATGTAAACATGCAGTTTTTTGGAACATAATCAATGCTGTTTTCCTGCCATGAATTGACCAGGTGTTGAACTTTCTTTTGTACCGTGACAATGTGCATATTAAGTCACAGCAAAGAGCTCTGTCCTTCAAAATGGAGCCTTGTGAAACATCATGAGTCCACAAATGCCTTTAACACTGTACTGAACATCCATAGAAGAAAAAAAGAAAACGTCTACTGTAATTGGACAAAATAAACATCACAGTGCCTCAAGTGAGATCTGAAGCACGGGCGGTTCTGTTGTCTTCAGGTCTGAAGTTGTGGATGTCGTCTCTGATCCTTAAGTCTCTGATCTGTGCTGTGCGATCTCACTGCAGCAGTCAAGTTCAGTTTGAAGGGAGTAAACACTACAGAGGGCATCGCTCAGGAATATCTGCAATCCTTTTACTCCATGTTCATTACAAATATTATTTTCCAATGTTACCCGAATGTCTTTAAACAAATGATGCGTTTATTTTGATCTTTTTCACGTGTTGAGGACCAGACCGCTGCCCATACATCTTGACCATTTCTCCATCCAAAGTGATACGGACAACTTACAATGTATGAGTTATAAATACTCTTAACAACTGAGTAACACTCACCTAAATATATATCAAAAAACACTTGTTGGTGCACTGCTTTGCACCAAAACAAACTAGTCACTGTTCTGGTCAAAGAACTATATTGTTGGATGTAATCTGACTTATTGACAATGATGATGCGGACGATTCAGTCATGTATAACCTAAGATTGATAGAAGTCTCACTTTACCATAAAATACCCATATTTTTCATAAATGATTCAAATTGAATATTTGCTTTCAATGAAACAAATGATGAACTGAAACTTTGTGAGTGTGAAGCTACATGTTCACATGCATGTCCGAACAGTGGCTGGGAGGCAGACATGACTGAACTGCAAATATAGTGTGAAAAAGGGCCTCAGTGTGTGTGCGTGTGTGTGTGTGTGTGTGTGTGTGTGTGTGTGTGTGTGTGTGTGTGTGTGTGTGTGTGTGTGTGTGTGTGTGTGTGTGTGTGTGTGTGTGTGTGTGTGTGTGTGTGTGTGTGTGTGTGTGTGTGTGAGTGAGAGAGAGTGAGAGAGCTCTAGCAGTAGCTACGAAGTGTTTGATGTGTTGGGGCTCCAGCCCATTTGATAAGCTCTCTCCAGGGTTCTCTTGCAATCCTGCATCACCGTGCTGAAAACAATGTGAGGGTACTGCACCACCAGCCTCTCCACTGTCTCCTCGTTCACCTGCAAAACACAAAGAAAAAACCCACACACTGTTAACGTACTGATTAAATGATCAGATTCACCTCCATGACAAAAATAATAAAATCGTTTTTGATGGCAAATAAAGATAAATCCTTACTCTGTCTTCCTCAGCAGAAGTTCAGCTTTCAAGGAATTGTGGATTTTTAAACTCTCCATTATACTAAGCACATTTTGGATTAAAAAAATAGTGGGAAAAAAAATCTACATTTGCTGATGAAGAATCTTTAATACCATGGACAGTTCCGATGAAAGAATTACTGCACCTTGAGTTGAGCTTATCCATATTAGGTGCTATGGAATGGTCTTAACAAAACTCTCTCAAATGTTGACTGTCATCAACAATTAAAATCAAGACTCAGAAAAAAATTATTAGCAGCCTACTCTAACTAACCAAAAAAAACCTGGAAATGGGTGTATATATGTGTACATATGTATGTGTATGTATATATAGAATGTAGTTTATCTGTGTGAGAATTTAATTACGGAATTATCTTTTACTTACTCCTTCAACAGGATGACTAATGGGAGGGCTACTTCTATATAGCTATGCTTTCTGCCCTCCCACTTCTACTAATTTGGTTTCTTTTTAAGATGTACAAACTGTCTAAATTGTTGAAATTGTAGAATAAATAATTTAAAAGAAAAGTTGAGATTTTTTTTTGGTAGATTTTTTTTCAACCGCTGTTTTGAAGGCCAACTAAGCACTACTGTCGTCTTTGCTCACTGCCTACATGTTTGTCACAGTATTACCAGTTTCTAGTCATTCTTTATAACAATTGTCAGCTACCCATATGTACATTGATATCGTTTTGTGTCCACCTATAGTCATTACTCCTTTTTATACTTTGAAAGCAATTAAGAGATAGCTTCATAAGAGATTTACTACAGATGTTGGTATATTAGACCCATTGTCCAGGTCCATACCATGAGACAACCATTTCAGAATCTTTCCAGAGTCTTTGACTCAGTATCAGACATATTTCCAGGGAGTTGATGATTTAAAAATAGGCAAATCAGATTTAAACCAAATAAATGCAACATAAATAATGCTTTAGGAATAATAAATACAGACTTAAAAATAAATCTCTTGACCATCTCTCCATCGCTCATGACGCCCTGTTGAGATAATCAGACACAGAGATTGAACTGCGGGGTGTTTTCAAAGTGACAGTGTAGCAGACTAACATGAATGAAAGGAAATGTCTTAAAAGCGAACAATGTATGCACATACACACACGACTGGACTCTGGCGATGGGTTTAGCACTGGAGGACAGCTGAGCTCACAAGGCAAATGAGGCCTTCATGTTCTCACAGGACTAGAAAGACCAGCAGCTAATAGCTACTCCCGCCCTTTTCTGCCAGTCTAAAACTCTGCCAGACCGTCACAGAAAACCAAGAGTGAGAACGCCTGAGAATCTGACAAAGAGCAGAGGGAGAGTAACCCTGGAGACCTTGAGGGGTTAACCACAACCCACCCAGAACCAACCCCCGCCCACCCGCGAGCATGACACTTTCCAGGGGAAAAGATGTATAAACACTCACACACATGTTGAGCACACAGTCATCCGTTGTTGCCAAAGCAGTGACAAAGTGTTCTACAGTTTTCCCCAACCTCATTGCCCAAGAGCCCTTTGGTTTTTGGGTTTTCTGGAAGAAAAGCTTCGCTGGGTAACAGAACCCTGGCTCTAGCTCAGGGTATGATCTGCTTTAAGTTGAGGGCATCAGCAATTCCTTGTTAAGTGGAGAAATTGAGAAAACAAATGGACAGACACAGTCAGGGTAAAGCAGCAGAATCAGAGAGAGTAATAAGCGCACTTGAGAGAGCAGAACACTGATTCTCAGGTCACAGAAAAAAGATGGACAGCAAATGTGAATTCAAGAAGACTATAAGGCAACAAGAGCCTTCCCTTTAAGAGGAAGAAACAGCAAGATGACGTTTGGGTGCTTGAGGTAAACGCACTGAGGCTGATCAAACTCTTCCAGGATACTGCAGATAAGGTCAAATAAAATCAACACCATGGTGTAAAAAAGTCTTTCTTATTTTCATCTCTTTAGTTTTTCTGATCAGACTGAGCCAATTCAGAGAATAAGTGCTAAAAACAGTTGTTACTCAGTTCTCTCTACAGCCAGATTTCAAAAGGGGACGTTGCGGTTTATGCTCACTCTTAAAAACTATAAGCAACAATGGCGACCCCACCCTCTTTTCTTCACCCACAAACACCTGAAGTTACTTAAATATGCTGTACGTTTCCTCCACAGAGCACCAAAGCAGGAGCAGAAGAGCAGCATAAATGAAACCTCCTAAAGCTGCTATTACAGAGACAAGTTAAGAGTGTTATGACATATGGCTGAGTCTCATTAGCAGATAAAATGACAAACCCCCGATTGCCTTCATAACATATTATACTATATTCTTGAAAAGAGAATGAAACATCCCCCAGCTCATTAATCAGAGCTTAATTACAATTACAACAGATCTAAAGAATAGACCTGTCAAACTGATGGGAGGCCATAACATTCATTAATGCTAATGTAGTGTAGCGTCACTCGTTGAGAAAACACAGCACACACAGAATGGATCCCAATCAAAACGCTGAATCATTTCCTAATTGCTAGTTGCGTCAACGCTAAATGTTTATGTTGCATCAGGATCACTTGGATGAAATCATGAAAAGAATAACTAACTAACCTTGTTGATAAGTCTGTGAGTGAAGAGACCATTTTTAAAAAGAACATGTTTATGTTGTTTTTTTCCACTTTTGAAAAAATGTAATTACTGACACATGCAACAGGCTTCAAACGATTGGAAATCAAACATCTTATTATGAGAGGCAATCAAGTTATAGAAAAAAAAAGATTTTACTATCAATCAAATCCAAGCCTGTATACATTTGAAATGGTTACAACACAGCACAGAAACCCAATGTACCTGGTTTAATAAATTGGCATCTCAAAATGACATATGCCTAGGTTCATTTTTAAAACATTTCATTGCCCGCGGATAGAACATTTTGCTGACAGAAAATCAGTTGACAGAGGCATTTATGCATCACAGCCTCCATTAACTGAGTTACTGTAAATCTTAAAAAGGCAGCCTTCTGTCAAATAAACCCTCTCCTAGCTATGTTCCCAGAGTGTACAGCTACAATCTTCCTTCCAGAGCAGGGCTTTGTGCCCTTTGCATGGCTCTGTGGTATGTTGAATGAGACGTGATGACATCACCACACCTGCTTGGTATTTGTGGCTCTGAGCTGATGTTAGACATGAAGGTCAGACCAAAGCTGTGGGTAGCTGGCTGGCAGAGAGGAGAGTCTTCTGGTTACAGCACGACTGCCACAGACTTCTTTAAAACGGTTATTCAGCTGTTTTATCCTACTGTGAAATGTTGTTACTGGGCAAAACTGCGCCTAACGGTATTTGTTGCTAGGCAACATAAGCTTAAAAAAGCTATCGGAAAGCAATGGGGCCTCTGGTGTTGGGAAAGGTGCTTTAGATATATTACTGTGGAAGGACGTTTTTTTTTCCTTTTACCCCATGCATCCCTTAGTATACTGTACTGACCCCCCCACCACCACAACCTGCTGCCAAGTCTGTCGGAGAGCCATATGATGGAGCAGATCGCTGCTCACTGATTCTAATCTGTGAGCAGCATCTGGGAGCCCAGCCACAGCTATCTGGAGCGAGGCCTATACTTATGATATTTTCCCCCATTTTAACTTCAAAGATGCTGCCCTGTAGATCTAAGTGCGCTGTAATGCATGCTGAAGGGTAATGTGCTGCTGTCAGGGTTTACAAGAGGGTGAGGGAGGGATGAGGGGAAAACAAAAAGATGCATGTCTGATATGCTGCTCAGCAAAAAGCATTTGGACAAGCTGTACGGCATACGTGAATAGTTTATAGCGTTGTGTGTGTGAGCGGCTGTTGACAAGCGCTCCTCTACTTTTACATGTGACGGCTGAAGGTAAGTGACGGGATGACCTTTGCTTTCTCTGGGAGTGTGGTCTTTCTTAACAATGAGCCCTTTTTTAAGTCTGATCCTCGGATGCAAATGCACTTTATCACCACGTAAAAAACACATTTACCGCAAGCGCTGGGCCTTCCCCTAGTAAGCAGCGCAGTAAAACACGTCGTAAAGATGACTAATGGAGCAGCAGCGGCTCACATTCTCAGTGGGAAAAAGAAGAACAGGGTCGTAAATCGATAATCAGATACACATACACGAAGATGCATATCATATTAGACCGGGTTGTGAGAACACCCTCTGAGTCCTCCTAGCAATCAATGTAGGGAAATGGAATACAAAAAAGTGGGAGAGAGTTGAGGAAGTACAGTGTTCAATTTTTTTATATATGAAGCCTCCTGAGGACTCTATTGTACACCGCAACAATCACCCTGAAAACAAAACACTCACAGTTGATATGAACAATTTCAGAGCTGAATGTAAATCCGTGCTGATATTAGAAAACAAAGATATGTTTAGTAGTCTGTTTGACAAAAAACTATTTATTTTTCAATAAAAATTGCCCTATTTATTTGTATTCCCTCTGTGTTTTCTTTCAATTCAGACGGGTAGGGATCTTTTTTTTCTTTCCCATACATTTACTTTGGCCATGTGGCAGCCATTGCCGGTCCCCGGCCCATAAAGAGAGACAAATACCACCGTTCCCTTTCTACTTCCATGAAGAGAGGGTATCAGTCAAGCAGTAAATACATTTGGGGGTAAATGTTTAAAAAGCCTGTTTAGGCAGCAGAAGAATGCAGTGCATCAGGTCTTAGTAAAAGGCAGCTTAAACAAGTCTGGATTTAAACAAGCCAGATTTATGGCCTTCTTAAAATAGTCAAGCCCCTGTTGTAAAGTTTTTAAACGAGTGACTGGACAACTGAAAGATAGTCTCTGATAAGAAGGAGAGGTATAGGAGGGAGGGAGGAATGAATGGGAAAGAAAGGAAAGGAGGCCGGGGATTTTTAGAAATTTAGAGACAGCAAAGAGGTTACCACAAACCCATTCTGAAAGATTCAATATTCTAAATGAACTATTGATGCATTGGC
Source organism: Pseudochaenichthys georgianus (assembly GCF_902827115.2). Lineage (NCBI taxonomy): Eukaryota > Metazoa > Chordata > Actinopteri > Perciformes > Channichthyidae > Pseudochaenichthys > Pseudochaenichthys georgianus. Next base: position 23,976,573 of record NC_047511.1, on the reverse strand, counting down.
TTGGATGCAAGCTTAATGAATAGACTGCTCTTTACCAAGGAAAGCCTGAGCTCAAACATTTAGATTTAGTCTCAAAGCGACCCTGCAGTGCATGGCTCTGAATGCGCTTTTAGAAACCAGGTCAGGCACTGCTTGCGACAACTGAGGTCTGGTACCGCTCACAAACCCTCACCTCTGCACAATATCAGACAGCAGCAGAACTGAAAAGCAGAGTGTCAGAGCATACACCCATTCACAGGCACATGGAGGAATGGGGTCTCAACTGAACAGGGTCAGAGAAAGAGGTTCTGGAGGCCAGGTTTGTAAACCCTATACTCCATCACGCGTGACAAAGGTAACTAAAGGAATGAGTAAGAGGCTTAGCACAATCTCTCTTTCTACACAGGCCTTCTTATCTTGGGAGACATGAGCAAAACATTCAATAACTCAAAAGACTTTCACAATTTATTTGTTGTTCTCTAAAAAAATCACAATCACAGCTAAATGTATAAGTTTGAACAAAAAAAAAAAGCTAATTAAAAAGTGTTGTGGTGACCAAAAACCCTTAGAGTAAGATTTGGTGTTCTAGTCAAAGTTATACTCATAAACCTGTATTTATTTTTGCATTTAAAACATACAATTTGGTATAATAAAAGGAACAACATACAAAGCCAAATGATGCTTTAAATGTCTAGAGGTAAGACAATCTAAGGCACCAGAAAAATTATGTACAACAATTAACTTTTGTCTTACAAATAATTATTGTGACTGGGCGACTGTGGCTGCGAGGGAGTGCGGTCGTCTTTCAACCAGAAGGTTGTGGGTTTGATCCCAGACCATGCAGTCAACATGTCGATGTATCCTTGGGCAAGATACTTAACCCTGAGTTGCTCCCGATGGCATGTGTGAATGTTAGGTCCTAGAGTTAGGTACACTGCTCTGTGTGAATGGGTGTGAATGGGTGAATGACATGTAGTATGTAAAGCACTTTGAGGGGTCTTAAAGACTAGATAAAGCGCTATATAAGTACAGTCCATTTACCATTGTATTATAGATAATTCTAAGTCTAATGAGGTCCAGGTAGGGCCCGTTCTATTGAAGCTGATCTTAGGTCTGTGAATCATTATGACAAACACCCAAGAATATTGAACCAAAGTCTCTAATAACTCACGTGGTGCATCATTATCACAGAAGGAGAAAATGTGTTTTTAAAGCAAGATGGTCAGCGGAAGCAGTCTGTTTGCTAATTCGTACCTTTTGATCCATTAATCCTAAATTCAATTGTTTATGAATCGTTTATTATTTATGTCTATTAAAACTGATTTCATATAATCCATTTTGATTTGTGTGTGATTTTCCACAGGTCTGTTTCGATCGGGTCCCAACCAAGGAGCTCTACTCTTCGACCAAATGTTTCACCATTCACAGTGAATCTGACAAATGTATATTATAACTATCGAAATTAATTATTTACATCTTTCAGCAATTGTTAAAGATTGTTAAATGTTCTCTGTTGGGGTTAAAACCCTTTAATACACAAAAGAGAAAAATAAAGAGACACACACACGCACACGCACACGCGCGCACGCACACACACACACACACACACACACACACACACACACACACACACACACACACACACACACACACACACACACATACTTTTGGAACAAATTCCAGAGCAGCTTACTGGAGGTCAGACACAAGCAGAATTCCTTAAATATAATCACAACAGAGCTACTGTGTTTAATTTTTTTTACCTCGCATGACTCCCTTGTTCTTCAGAATAAATAAAGAATGAGGACAGCTTGACCCTGTCCTTTCAAAGAACACCACGATACAAAATGCATAGTGACTCCTTAGAGCGTGGAGAGCTTGGATTAGATTTGTGGAAAGTTACACACAGGGCAGTGAGCAAGACTTTGGAGTCTCATCTGTAAAACTAACGTTGGAGTGGACATTAGAGACACTCACGGTGAGTATCTTGAATCGTGACTTTATTCTGAATGATCACGAAAGAACACTAACATTAAAGCCAAGTTATTTTGTAAGTTTTGTGCTAAACGCTGTCATTAGAGGAACACATCTTGACAGTATGATAAATCTGTATGTCTTTCGTGAATTTTTGTCTCATTGAAATTGTTCTTTTTCTCACATGTTTTACTCATCTTCCACACTTCATAGGAACAGCATTTCTGACAAAACGTATTCAAAGCATTGACATCCATTATCTATACAGCTTTAAATAAAAAAGCTGGACATCAATCAGGGGCTTAATCCATACCCCGCATAATGTTCTGTATGTGTTAAATCTGCACAGACAACATTCACTGAGGGGGCTACATTGTCATTAGCATTAAAAAGCTAATTCATCACCAACACAGTAAGACTCTACGCCTGCAGGCTACATACGGGCTGTGACCTCCTGTTGTCTCTGCCGAGAAGGAAACACGTAGTTATTGTTTAAAGACATATCAGGATTGGCAAGTCTGAGTACCCAGGCCACACTGAGTTGTGTCTACTGTCTGTCCATGACTCCATGAGATTATGTTGACCTCCATTGTGATGAGTAAACAGCAGTGGATGAAGGAGGAAGACCAGGAGGGGGAGAAAGCGGGGAAGGCTGAAAGACAAGACAGGGGGGCAACTTGGATGAACTAATTTAATTAACAAAAGATGTGAGCAGCATCCAGAATTCAAACAACCTTGGATGTCCTTGCTTAAGGAAGGGGAGGGAGTAACTGAGAGACAAAAAGAGGGAGTAGGGGTTAAAAGAAAAGTAAGGACAAGGTGGAGGCAAAAAAAAGCAAGAGTGTGTATATGAGTGTATGTGAGCCAGGTTTAGGTCAAGTTTACGAGTTTGAGTGTCTGGAAGATTTTTGTTGAAGGGCAATTCTGAGATACTCAGTGAACTCTGTCGCTGTCTCACTTTATTCCAACCTCTCTCCTTCACTGTCCCTTGCTCCTGCCCTTTAGAAACAAGATGAAGGGATGATCAGGAGGCGGCTTCAGTTAAGACTGCCAATCAATATGGCTCTTCTGTGTGGGATGAGACTCCAAGATTACACTGAAAAGCACAAATAGCAAATTACTCTTTCAAACTACTTTCCTGACTTTGAACATTCAAGCCTGACCAAAGCCTGGAAAATAGGAACCAGGGGAACATCTCTATCCTATATTTTCCATAATTCCTCCTCACTTTGCAAGCCTTTAAAACTAAGAACCCCTGCCGGTCAAAATAACAACACTCATCACAGAAAGTTTTGCCCAACTCCAAAATTCTCATTTCCTAAACGAGAGTTAAAATGCCCCCTAACTCTTCACCATACTTCATCTTTGTTTTCCTCACTCTAAACCTCCAGGCCCTGAACAATTAGGCCGTTGTTTATGCCTGCAAATTGCTGCGCCGTGCCTATCTGTGTATGGTCTCCGGCAGCTGGATGCACCGGTGGAACGACGATATTGATTGGTATGTCTGTTCTTTTAACAAGGTCTGTCTGGTTGCTCTATCTGGGGGTGCAGCCGTGCTCATACCTGCTCCCCAAACGCAGCTCCACCTCGGTTCAGGTAATGGGAGAACACTTCAAAACTGCTTACAGAAAACACTTTTGCGGGGGCCATTTGTAAAGGGAATAGCCAGCACTCAGTCTATTGTTTCATTTCATCTAATTTTACTTTCTCTTGGTTTCTGTCATCCGTTTAATAATTTTCTCATTCTTTTTTTCCCTAGAAGCCACTCCTCGTTTTACTTTCATTGTCCCTCCTTCATCTGCTCCATAACTATGATAACTCTTACTCTCTCCACTAGCTGCTGAAAGGCCAGTAGTCAGTGTTATTATCATCAGGCTCCGTGCTGACGCGGTGAGTTTGCTTCCTTCTCTGCTTCACAACCTGGACTGCCCATTTGTTTTCACTCAAATGAAGTAGTGGAAATGAAGCAGTGAAAAAAAGAAGGATAAGAAGAGAGTAGAGGGGTAAATTATTTAAGATGAGGGGAAAGAAAAGAAAGGCAGAGATAAGGGAAGAGGAAAGGAGAGGGAATGGACAGGCGGAGAAAGAGGATAAGAAGGAAACATGTAGATTTGAGCAAGCTGTGAAAAAGCTTCTAAAGAAAACATTGAACTGAGGCTGAAAAATATCTAAATCCCCATAGTGATACATCAGCAAAGACTGAAGTCTACATTTTCAAATTAACCAGTAGGGCCCATTATAGAAAACAGCATCTTAACACAATTAAGAGACATATGAAAAGAGTGTCAAGATTAGATACACTGTATAGTATTCAGCTGTAAGGCTGTCTCTGTGTCGGGACAATTGTCTTTACTTTGTGGTTGGCTAAAAAGAGATACATTACATTACATTACATTGCATTTAGCTGACGCTTTTATACAAAGCGACTTACAATAAGTGCGTTCGACCAACAAAATACAAACTTGAAGAAAACAGAATCATATACAGTGGGGCAAAAAAGTATTTAGTCAGCCACCAATTGTGCAAGTTCTCCCACTTAAAAAAATGAGAGGCCTGTAATTTATATTTTAATAACAAATACGGCAATACGGCGTGTTCTCCTACTGTATATCTCTCAGGTAGTCCACCAGCAGATAACCCCCCCCCCCCACAGAGCGGAGCAAGGCAACGAAACTTAAAATAAGAAGCAGCATTTTATGGCACGCTATGCATGGGGCCACCTTGAGGGGGTTTCCCGACATGTTGTTTCAGTAAATTAAAGGGTGTTTCATGTTGTCGTTGCTGTGGACCTTCTTAATACCTTGGAAAATGCCGTTTAATACTTTTTAATACTTTTTAATAGCCTTAATTTTCGCTAAATTGATTTATCAACTTTTAATACTTTTTAAGACCCCGCGGACACCCTGTATCAATACTAAACCAAAATTAAATTATACCTCCTTTGAAAGTCTCGTTTTCAGTCTTACGCATCCGACCTGGAAAACTTTGCAGCCAATCTTATTTGTTACAGTGTATCGTACACCAGGTCCTTATTCAGAATTCTTATCAGAATTCTCTGAGTTTTTATCAACTTTGGTTCTTAAAACAGATAAAGTAATTATCGTAGGCGACTTTAATATTCATGTTGACGAAGATAAAAATAGCCTTACTGTTGCATTTAACTCTATATTAGATTATGTTGGTTTCTGTCAGAGTGTAAATAAACCAACCCACTGCTATAATCACACTCTCGACCTTGTTCTGACTTATGGTATTGAAATTGAGCAACTATTAGTCGAACCGCATAATCCTGCTTTATCCGACCATTTCTTAGTAACTTTTGAAGTACTGTTACTAGACTACAAAGCATTAGTCAAAAGCTCTTGCAGCAGAAACCTATCTGTTAGTGCTATAGCCACATTTAAGGAAGAGATTCCACCAATACTTAACTCGATAGCATGTCTGCATGTAGGGGAGGAAACTTATACAAAATGTACACCACCCCAAATTGATCATGTTGTTGATAGTGCCACAGATGCGCTGCGAATAAAATTAGACTCTGTTCCTCCTTTGAAAAAGAAGAAAATAAAACAACATAGATTAGCTCCATGGCATAATGCCGAAACCCGCAAAATAAAGCAAAAGTCGAGACAACTTGAAAGGATATGGCGTTCCACTAAACTTGAAGAATCTCGTTTAATTTGGCATATTACTCTCAATGAATATAAGAAAGCACTGCGTAAAGCGAAAGCAGCCTACTACTCTTCATTAATAGATGAGAATAAGAATAATGCAAGATTTCTTTTCAGCACTGTAGCCAGGCTGACGGAGAGCCACAGCTCGATTGAGCCTTATATTCCCATAGCACTCAGTAGCAATGATTTGATGTGCTTTTTTAACGATAAAATTGTTACTCTTAGAAACAAAATTAATGACCTCTTGCCTTTGACCAGTATAGTGTTATCAACAGCTCCCGGAAACGTAAGTTCTAATATTACACTAGATAGTAAACTAGAATGCAAGGCAAGGCAAGGCAAGGCAAGGCAAGGCAAGGCAAGGCAAGGCAAGGCAAGGCAAGGCAAGGCAAGGCAAGGCAAGTTTATTTATATAGCACTTTTCTACGCAGGGTAATTCAAAGTGCTTTACAAAAAAAAAAAAAATGAAAGACATTAAGCATTAAAAAAGAAAAGCTAATAAAATAAACATTAAGGAAAAATACATGGATAAAAGTTACAGTGCAGTCTAAAATATGACTCTGTTCAATGCTTTTCAGCCATAAACCTTGAACAATTAAATTGAATGATTCTCTCTTCTAAACCATCAACGTGTATGTTAGACCCAATTCCAACTAAGCTGTTGAAGGAAGTTCTTCCATTAATTAGCACTTCTTTATTAAATATTATTAATATGTCTTTATTATCAGGCTATGTTCCACAATCAAAGTAGCAGTGATAAAACCACTTCTTAAAAAGCACAACCTCGATCCAGAGGTTTTAGTCAACTATAGACCTATTTCTAATCTTCCGTTCCTCTCAAAAATTCTTGAGAAAGCGGTCGCAAAACAGTTGTGTGATTACTTAAAAAACAATGATTTATTTGAAGATTTTCAGTCTGGCTTTAGAACACATCATAGCACGGAGACGGCTCTGGTTAAGGTCACAAATGACATTCTAATAGCCTCAGACAAGGGACTTGTCTCTATTCTTGCTCGATCTCAGTGCTACATTTGATACTATCGACCATGATATCTTATTGCAAAGACTAGAGCACTTAGTTGGCATACAGGGAACTGCTTTAGGTTGGTTTAGGTCCTATATATCTGAACGCTCTTAGTTTGTACGTGTCAACGATGAATCTTCCACGCAAACCAAAGTTAGCCATGGAGTGCCACAGGGCTCAGTGCTCGGACCTATTTTGTTCACATTATATATGCTTCCGTTAGGCAATATTATAAGGAATCATTCTGTAAACTTTCATTGTTATGCGGATGATACTCAACTATATTTATCAATCAAGCCTGATGAAATTAATCATCTAAATAAAATTCAAGACTGCCTTAAGGACTTGGATGACCTTAAACTTTTTGATGTTAATCCCGACCAAAACTGAAGTTATTGTACTTGGCCCGAAGAATCTACGAAACAAATTATCTAAAGATATACTAACTATGGATGGCATTAATTTGGCCTCCAGTGAGACTGTAAGGAATCTTGGTGTTATATTTGATCAGGATGTATCCTTTAACGCCCACATAAAATCAATTTCAAGGACCGCCTACTTCCATCTACGTAACATTGCAAAAATCAGGCATATCTTACCTCAAAACGATGCAGAGAAACTAGTCCATGCATTTGTTACTTCTAGGCTGGATTATTGTAACTCTTTATTATCAGGGTGTTCCAAGAAGTCAGTCAAGTCGTTTCAGCTGATTCAAAACGCTGCAGCTCGTGTACTAAGCAGAGTTAGGAAAAGGGACCACCACATTACTCCTGTTCTGGCTGCCTTACACTGGCTCCCTATAGAACACAGGATATAATTTAAAATTCTTCTTCTCGTCTACAAAGCCCTTAATGGGCAGGCGCCATCTTACCTTAAATAACTCATTATACCCTACTGTCCTACTAGGGCATTGCGTTCCAAGAATGCAGGATTGCTGGTTGTTCCTAGAGTCTCTAAAAGTACAATGGGAGCCAGAGCCTTTTCTTATCAAGCTCCACATTTGTGGAATCAGCTTCCAGTTTGTGTTCGGGCGGCAGACACCATATCCGTTTTTAAGAGTGCGCTTAAGACCTTCCTTTTTGATAAAAATTATAGTTAGGGCTAATTAGATTCAAAAGCAGTTCAGTCTTGTCAAGGTTGAGCTTGAGGTGGTGAGCAGACATCCACTGATGCCCCTTTCACACCAGCGCCTTTTCAGCTCCGGCTCGGAGCTAGAGCCTGCTCTTAGCTCCGGAATCCGCTTCATTTCCAGCTCCAAAAGATTGTCGGTCCAGAGGCAAGAGCTTTGGAGCTAAGAGGCGACGTCGCTTACGTCTCTCTTACGTCAAGGCGTGCAGGAAACTAAACCCACCTCCCCTGAACATGGGTCGACTGTCATGCCTGCCTACAAGCAGTAGTGCTTATAAACACACTTTATAAAGTCAGGCAACACTAACCAGGCTTCGTGTGATTCTGTTTATTTGTACCTTACTTTGACCATCCGTTCACTGTTATCGATCATTGTGGAGAGAGGCAGACGTGTTGTTTTGTATTATTGCAGCTATCGGATGCAAGTAGTCAGTTTAGCTTCGGTTGCTATGCTAACATCACCCGTTTTATACCAGAGAAACTTTCATAACAGCGTTGTGATACCAAACAGTGTCAATTCAGACTGACACACATTCACTTAGGCTAAGGGTAACTGGGGATATGCATCAGCTGCTTGTGTGAGTCGGACAGTGAATACTTTAGAGCGGCCGCTGCAGTGTGAGCTAACCGGGAGCTAACGGGAGAATAAACTCCCGTGGAAGAGCAGCCAGCACTGCAGCGGTCGGTAAATGCTGCAGAAACACATTAATAAACAATGAACCACGGCACTCTGGAGTAAAGTATAAGGTTGGAGAAGTCGTTATTCAATTTATTCTGTCTTCGTGTGATTAAAAGCAACACGATCATCGACCCGACGCAGTTGTTGTTGTTAGCGCCGTAATGGCTTCCGTTGGGGGGCAAATCAGCGATGTAAACGGTGACGCCATGACGCAGCAGGGGCAGCTCTGGGGCGCCAGTGGGCGGTGTGAACAGAGCGGGAGCTGAAAAGGGAAACCGGAGCTGAACCAGAAAAGCTCCCGCTCGGAGCTAGAAACTGAAAAGCGCTGGTGTGAAAGCCGCACAAGAGATGTCTGCTAGACAATGCGTGCGACGACCTGGGTCTCTGAGCGGGGAAAGGACAGAATTAATTCGTCTGCTAATGACAGATCCGAGCGAGTTTGTGTACAGGGAGAAGAGGAGGGGACCAAGAACAGAGCCCTGAGTGACCCCTGTAGTTAATTGACAAGGGTCGGACTCGGACCCTCTCCAAGTTACCCTGTAGGTACGGTCTTTGAGGTATGAGGTGAGGAGGGAAAGTGCAGAGCCTGAAACTCCAAGTTCTTGGAGAGTGCGAAGGAGAATCTGATGATTCACCGTGTCGAATGCAGCAGACAGGTCCAGAAGGATGATGACAGAGGAGAGGGAGGCTGCTTTAGCAGTGTGCAGTTCCTCAGAGACAGCAAAGAGGGCAGTTTCTGTTGAGTGACCTGCCTTGAAACCAGACTGGTGCAGATCCAGAAGGTTGTTCTGATGGAGGTAACAGGAGAGTTGTTTAAAGACAGCGCATTTAAGTGTTTTAGACAGGAACGGGAGGAGAGAGACAGGCCTGTAGTTTATAATATCGGATGGGTTGAGAGTGGGTTTCTTTAGGAGAGGGTTTACTCTTGCCTCCTTGGGAGTGTTTGGAAAGTGACCAGAAGTTAGAGAAGTGTTGATTAAATGGGAGAGAAACGGTAGAATATCAGGAGGGAGTCTGAAGGAGGTTTGAGGGGATAGGGTCCAGAGGACAGGTAGTAGGACGGCAGAGGTAATGAGGGTAAGAACCTCACTTGGAGAGAGAGGGGAAAAGGAGGTTAGTGTGTGGGTGAAAGCTGGGTCTGGTGACCCAGCCAGTTGCGGAGCCGGGGGGTGGCTGGGAGTGGCCATGGCCACTCCCAGGTGAATCCTGACCACCCTATTGGCCACCCCAAACACCCTCACCAAGGGGACCCAAACAATTTTAGAACATTAAGAAAAAAATGTTTAAGTAACCTTTCATCATTCATCAATAATTAACATTAATAGGACGTTATATCGATAATGTAATCACTAAACTTACAATTCATTTAACTTATTTTCTTCCAAAAGTTAATTATCCAAAGCCTCTGTACACCCCCTTCTATTTACATGTAATGGTTTGGTCCTGCCTCCAAACGCGGTGTAGCACCGCAGGGACTTTCTAGCAGAGAGTGAGAGCATGTTAGGAGCAGGGATGCTAGTACTTTCAAAAGAGAAAAGAAAGGAGAGAAAGAGAGAGGGACTAAAGGGCCACAGTATGTCACCCAGTTTTTCAAAGAAAAGGTGGGTGTGGTCTATGAGTGGTGGAAATGTGTCTGTTAGCTAAGCGTAGTCCATTGTAAATAATAATTGTTATGTTTTTTTACTAAGCTGACATTAAGTACTGTTAATATCTATAAAGAAAATGCAGAGGTTTTTAATTTCACTCCTCTTTTAGCTGACATTTAACAAATGAAGGTACATTTTTAGCAGCACTTCATACTAAATCAATTGTCCCTCCCCCTGGTGCCAGGACCAACAGATCCATCTCTAGACTTAGAAGCCCTGTCCCCCCATAAGTGTTATATTTTCACAGCTCAGTGTCAGTAGATAGTGTGCGGTTAGTATTGGACTACAAGATAGATGCAAGCCTGTACAGGTAGTAGGAGTTATTTAAAGCATAAATTAGGCGTGTGGCACAGTGGATAGAGCCTTGGTGTTGGGATCAGGGGGTCACAGCAGGTTCAAACCCCACTGCAGTCAGCATGTCATTGTGTCCCTAGGCAAGACACTTCACCCAAAAATTGCTCCTGTGGGATTGTCCACAGTATTGAGTATGTTAGTCACTTTGGATAAAAGCGTCTAACAAGTAACATGTAATGTAAAAAATGAGTCGGTTGGGTTCTGGAGGTGTGGTTACAGCAATGGTGCTTGGTTGGCGTGGCCTGGGCCTGGTGGCGGGGCCCAATGTGATATATTTTCATGGGGCCCAAAATCCCTGGCGGCGCCCCAGGTTGTGTGAGTGTATGGCCAGAGGGCAGGACCTATAAACACATTTACTACCCAATAGCATTGTGAGGCTGAACAAAAGGACTGTTTGATGTAAATGTAGTCTTTTAAAAAGAAAAAACATTTACTGACTTTTTTAGGATAGGGTTATGGGCTATTGTTTATTGTTATTTACTTTAAGATGTTTATTCTTAACCTATCATTGAATTTAAAAACCCTTATTTAAATGATGTGTGCGTGTCTCTGTATTCCTGATGATACACTGAGAGAATGAGCTCATAGTGCTGCTGATCATCAGAAGCTAAACAGTCTGTATATTGCATTACATTTGTATAATGTAAACTTGGTTGATACTTTGCCTGCGGGAATACGAAAAAAATAGTTAGATATACTGAATATTATTTGATCTATTCCACCACTTAATCCCAAATAATGTAGAGGTGTGTTGTACAGTAGGTGCCTTAAATAACCCCTTATTTTCTAGTGAGATGTATTTTTATGTTCATATAATAGTGATTTCAATGCCACCCCAAAATGATCACTTGTTCCATCCTGGCCACCCCACCCTCACCAGTGGTGAGTAAAGGTGAGTCAGAAAAAGAAGAGCGAATATAATCAACCTTTTTTTCAAAGTGGTTAACAAAGTCGCTTGACAGATGGGAGGAGGGGGAAGGGGCTTTGGGAGGGTCCAAGAGGGTGGAGAAGATGGAAAATAGTTTTTTGGGATTGGAACAGGAAGTTTGGATCTTATCTTGAAAGAAAGTGCTTTTTGCCTGAGAGATCGAAGCAGAGAAAGAGGAGAGGAGAGCCTGATAGGTTAGGAGGTCGTCATGGTGTTTGGATTTCCACCGTTTCCGCTCTGCGGCCCGAAGGATGGTTCTATTAGCACGCAATGCGTCATTAGTAGCATTTAGTGAATGTGTGGGAGTTTGGCATATGTATGTGTTTCTGCTTCAGAGTCTCTGTGTGTGCCCAGTGCAATGAGCAGAATATATGCACTATATCGCTCTCATTTGATTGAAAGTGAACTCTGCTCTGCGTTTCACCACTATAAAGCATAGCCTCGATTAATAGATAATATTCCATTGTGTTTGTGTAAGAAGATGAATTCCCCACACAGAGAGGACCTAACATTTTACAGCAGACTCACTGGGGAGCGGGCTTTTCAGTGACAGACGCAATGACATGTGTGGCACTGCTGAGCAAAATAAGAACTGTTTTTCAGAAGATTAAGGCACTTTTTCCTTGAGTCTTTCAGCTGAATACTTCAAAAGACAGCCATAGAGGCAGGGCTGAAAGAGAACTAAATGAATTGATTTGATTATTTTTGGGTGAGTCTGGATCAATCGCATTCTTTCCCCTCGTCAGAACTGTGTCGTGGGCGGAAGGGTGTAATCATTGGAGGCAGGCGGAGCACGCCATTTGCCCAGGCCTGGAGGGGTTCTGATTTCAATGCTCCATTATGAACCGTGTTAACAGCAAATAACATAAATTCCTCTCGGAAAGAACACACACTGTTACACACAGACACATCGTATTTGAGCAACTATAAACACACTGAGACACAAAGAAAATCCTTCAGGCAGAGAGGAAAGGAAAAAAAGTCAGTGGGACAAATGCACACATTCCATACTATTTAAACCGTATATCACCCAGTCACTTAAAGGACAGTCTATATAAGAAAATATTCTGAGATCAACTAGACTTCACTTGGATCTGTGCCGGTGCAAGGTCTGTGTTTGTATAGATGTAAAAAAAAATCTCAAATTCTTCATATCTGTCTAAATGGCGTGCCTGACTTAAAAGTCAGGCTGCCTGGCAGTAAAATGTATACAGTACGGAAGCACGTTTGTATAAACTGTGATGGAGGAAATCGATCCCTCACACTGCTCCACATGAGGAGAGCCAGATGGATCCTGTTAACAGTTCTTAAATGAATTCTACACTTTCTAAGTCCTGTGACATTCAGGGAAGCTGTTACATTAAAATTCCCAGCGTTTTGACAATTCCAAACAAATGTACACAGACCGAGCGGAGCTGTCGAGGCGGAGAGCAAACTGGGTTGTCTGCACTGTGTGTCAAGGTTATCACAGGACTGTATTTGTCTAAGACTGACAGGACCCCGTCTGAAACCTAACCCCACATTAGTTATTGTGGGATAAAGCTTTGTGGGGCAGGAAAGGAAAAAAGGAAGGAGGGAGAGAGAAACTTAAACCATGATTTATTTTAAATAGCCAAACGTGGGGTGCAGAAGTTACCTGAACATCTGTAAGGCAGGCAGGCTAAGGCAGGCCGAATGCTGAAGAGAAGGCCTTTTTCATTATGTGATATGGTAATTAGCTATTATTTTTACCACAGTGTTGCAGTTATTTGTACTAAATTCTTTACAAAATACACATCCTGAACTAAAACTAAGCAACATCCTTTTAAGGGAAATATTAACTTTGGAATATTTGCAATATGTCCAAAACACTGTCAACACAGATCTCACAAGGATCAACCACCTGCCAAAGCAGACCACAGTGAGCAGGTGTATATAACTATTTATTTTCGCAAAGCAAACATTCATGGTTGGTTTGCAAGGCAGGATGATTTTGGGTTGGGGCCACTGTCAATGATCCCCTTAGCTACAGTATGTTGGCTTGGACAGTAGGTGCATGATGGGTAAATATTGAGATGGTTCCTCAAGTGTGTAGATCCTGGGGCTGAGCTAAACAAACGAAGGTTGTTCCGAGTGTGAGAGCAATTAAAGAAAATACCATCCAGAGAACATATTCTACACTGAAGAAGTTTTTCCTGGAATCTCCTCCTGTTATTGCCCTATGTTGAATGTAATCATCAATACATGCAGTTGAACAACCTAAGAGCCAAGGAGAAATGTGTCCTACACTGCAGAAGCGTGGATGACCTTATATGCTGGTCATTCACGCTGTCAACACTGGGCTGAGGAAGGAAAGAGAAACAAGCGTATGCATGGAGAACACTACGCCTTGCATCTTATTCTAAACAATGGAGATTTTAATAAAATGAGGCATAAGGGAAAAAAATCTAATGGATTTGTCAACATAAAGAAGAGATGCTGTGGCGGAGAGAAATCTAAAGTTAAGTAATTTGCACAAGACTTTCATTATGTGGGAACCTTGTGGAATTGAGAGTTATCCACCAGCTTCTGCATTTTCCCAGAACCGAATTAAGTGCAGAGATGAGATTAGTTTGCCCAGAGATTGAATTGGACATGCCTCTGGATTTTACTGCTGTGATACACAAATAAAGCATGATACAACTTTGCTAGAGGCTGAAATGTCAAATGCAAACCCGGAAAAAAATCATGACCAAATTGAATATGCTCTCTATACTAAAAACACATTTTGCGAAGTACTTAACAATATTGATTTGGTTTATTAAAGTGACACAACATGCAACACAGATTAAAACCACTGTGAAACCTTGTAAAAAAGGTTCACCAAGCAGTGGTCAAAGAACTTATATTTAGTGTGTAATTTTATTTTATTAAAGTCACTTGACTTCCTTGAGCAGAGAAGAAGCGTCGCAGCAGTGTGGCCAAGGGGTTGAAAAGTCACACAGACAAAAGCCAATAATAACCCTGTCACAGTGACCTTGATAAAGAGATCCAACAGCCCTATCTGTGGGTATTTCCGGAGAGGAGTGTCAGCTGCGTTAATGCCTAAATGGGTAATGCTGTCAATTTAAAAGAACTTTAAAAAAGAAACAGAAGCACCAGTCTTTAACTGAGGCGAGTGAAGAGTCTCCAGAGCAGAGCAGGGGGGTTGGGGGCAGGAGGTTTAAACTAAGGAGGGCAGGAGAGAGATGAGATATGAGTGTTCACTTCTGCCCCTGGACTTACTTGTAGATAACCACAATCAGCTCTCACCTTTTTGACTCATTCTGTAGCTCACATTTTCAGTATTAACAATATATTCCTGTTTTTCTGTTTCCCTCTGAGCACGCTTTGTATTACAACCATTCCTCTCTCCTTCTCCTCCTGAAACTTGACCTACTGTAACTCCTTCTCACACCTAACATCATTAAAAAAAAACAACAATAATAACAACAGCAACAAAGAAAGTAGGAGACGTTGGCAGGTTTTTTCCCACACAGGCCAGACCAATCCTCACCACTACCGCAGACTCATTTGGAATGCTACATTTTAGTACTAAAAAGCCTGGAAACTGAGCAATGGTCGGAGGGGGCAAACATGCCATGAATTAAATCTGTGATTCAGAGCTGGTAATGTTCCTGACCTTGCAAACTGTCAAACTCTTCTATTTGTTCAAATCACACTCCATTACAACTTTAATAGTACAACATTACAGCTTTATTTAGCTCCGTCATCCCCACATGTCCCCCTTCAAAGCAGAGAGAGAATAATTATTTATCTTTCCATCGTCTAGGCAAAATGATGAGTATGAATATCACATCTAAAGAGAGAGATGGAAAGATAAATAAGAGCAGAGGGATAGTTGAATGTTTTCCGTTGGTAGGGTAGGAGCATGAAAGCATAAAGTGTATTGAAACTAGAAAATATTGTTATTCCAGTAAAGATGTAGGTCATTCCAGAACAGAGTTTTTATTACTCTGGCTGTAGATATCGATTGTAGGGTCACTGGGTCGGCAGAAGGGAAGTAAATGATAATGGAATCTAAGTGATCACCTGCTATGTAATGCAGTTTCTCTTTATTACTCTTAGATAAATATGATAGATACACATTCATGTCTGCAATAATGTGGATTGAGTGTGCTGCTTCATCACTGAGATCTAACATATAGGGGTCACTGTCAGACCCTCATATGTTTTAATTTCATTACAGCATAAATAGATAAATATGATACACCGATGTTCTTGTCGCAGTTAACGATCTCCTGGCAGGCATTTTTATCTTAAAAATCCATAGGGTCAATCCTTAGGCCACGGCACGCAGATACCACTGATTTTATAATGTAGGAATAAAAATGATGAGTTCCCAACCCGGTGTAAGGGCCTCAACTTTAAGTCAAATCTTATACTCCCTCCTTTTCTTCCCTGCCGACTTCTACAGTACTTTCACTTTTTACTGCACAGCACGGGGCTTTAAATTAGTTTAGCCCTAAACCCAAATGTAAAATGTGGCCTGAACAACAAAAGGCTCATTAAAACATACTATTACACTCACCATATGCAGGCCCACCAGCATTGGGAGTATGACCTGTGCTGTGTACTACGCTACAGAACAAGAACGCAGACTGTAGAATATCAGCACAGGCTAAAGTTTCTTGGTTAGGCAGCTGCTCACTTTCCCTTCCTTGTCTGCCCTCATCCCACTCATGTCACACTGAATGATGCCACACTATGCCCCTTTCACACCAGCGCCTTTTCAGCTCCGGCTCGGAGCTAGAGCCTGAAAAGCGCCGGGTTTTCCAGTTCACACCGGAGCTGCGCCGGCTCTTAGCTCCGGAATCCGCTTCATTTCCAGCTCCAAAAAATTGTCGGTCCAGAGGCAAGAGCTTTGGAGCTAAGAGGTGACGTCGCTTACGTCTCTCTTACGTCGAGGCGTGCAGGAAACTAAACCCACCTCCCATGGGTCGACTGTTATGCCTGCCTACAAGCAGTAGTGCCTATAAACACACTTTATAAAGTCAGGCAACACTAACCAGGCTTCGTGTGATTCTGTTTATTTGTGCCTTACTTTGACCATCCGTTCACTGTTATCGATCATTGTGGAGAGAGGCAGACGTGTTGTTTTGTATTATTGCAGCTATCGGATGCAAGTAGTCAGTTTAGCTTCGGTTGCTATGCTAACATCACCCGTTTTATACCAGAGAAACTTTCATAACAGCGTTGTGATACCAAACAGTGTCAATTCAGACTGACACACATTCACTTAGGCTAAGGGGAACTGGGGATATGCATCAGCTGCTTGTGTGAGTCGGACAGTGAATACTTTAGAGCGGCCGCTGCAGTGTGAGCTAACCGGGAGCTAACGGGAGAATACACTCCAGTGGAAGAGCAGCACTGCAGCGGTCGGTAAATGCTGCAGAAACACATTAATAAACAATGAACCACGGCACTCTGGAGTAAAGTATAAGGTTGGAGAAGTCGTTATTCAATTTATTCTGGCTTCGTGTGATTAAAAGCAACACGATCATCGACCCGACGCAGTTGTTGTTGTTGTTGTTGTGAGCTGCCGTAATGGCTGCCGTTGGGGGGCAAATCAGCGATGTAAACGGTGACGTCATGACGCAGCAGGGGCAGCTCTGGGGCGCCAGTGGGCGGTGTGAACAGAGCGGGAGCTGAAAAGGGAAACCGGAGCTGAACCAGAAAAGCTCCCGCTCGGAGCTAGAAACTGAAAAGCGCTGGTGTGAAAGCGGCATTAGTGGATGCATCTGTATGGTAGCAGCTCCACTGAGCCAATCGGAGAGGTGGGAGGAGTTGTTACCATGGCACTACAACTAAATGTGCTTCTATCAGGTTGGTGATTGGACGGGTTAGAGGCCAGATGAAGGTTTAAGAGTGACTCTGGATAGAATGTTGGTCAGACCCAGAGGTGAGTAGGTTTGAGAGGGGTCACTGTGTCCCTTCCCTTCTTTTATAACCAAAATGGCTGATGGACATACGGAGCACAGCAGTGGTGGCTAAGCTTAAACATGTTGGTACATGATTGTATTCATACAAATATATGAACGTTCAAAATATAATTCATTTTCTAATATGAATAATTCACCAACAATATTGCATTATTGCCCCGTTTTAGATACGATAGCAACAGGTTTGCAATCAGCAAGCAATCTGAGTCTGATGGCACACCTGTTGCTATTGTAATTAGAACTGGGCAAAAATACAGTATTTTGCACACACACACACACACACACACACACACACACACACACACACACACACACACACACACACACACACACACACACACACACACACACACACACACACACACACACACACACACACACACACACACACACACACACACACACACACACACACACACACCATATGTTACCCACAGTTAGAGAACAATGGGGGCGGTAACAACTGCACTAAAGTGAGGCTAATGATAATTATTATCATTCTGATGATTATTTTAAGTCTGCAAATTCTCATAATGTTTTTTGCTGTCCACATAACAAAAAAGACACCATTTTGCTCTTTTTCACATTTCCAAAAGCATCCTTTGAGATGGCTGCACACATACATTAGATACTGTACTGCACGGACAGGGAACCAGACAGCAGCAGACATATCGGGCTGAGCCATGTTACCTTGTCACATCTCATGAGGCCCAGGTAGCGGAGGGACTTGCTGCTCTGAGCGATCTGTGTGGCTCCCTGGTCTGTGATGTCCTTACACCAGCCGGCATCCACAGTCTCTATGGTGCTGCTGTACTGGCCTATGGCTATCAGAGCTGTGGAAACAGGAGGGAGAGTGAGAGAGGGGTGAGGGTAAGGAGGGATGGAGAGAAACAAGTGAAGGTGTTAGTCTGACACCCGCTCTCATGCAAATGCAGCAGCATCATCCTCCCATAGAGACGCACAGTAATTCCAGATGGAACCAGTGTCATCTGGCCAGCTGTGACAAATACGACAATGTTTGCACAACACCTTGGAATTATCCACACATACAAGGTAACACACTGAAACACACACATCACACACATACACAACTATGTTTGTTCAGACTGCTGCAGGATTCATCCATTAGAGCTTTGGCAATAGTCACAGCACTGAAAGGCAATGACATCGTGCCAGGGTATGATTTAATTCTGATGGTGTGTAT
Organism: Pseudochaenichthys georgianus; assembly: GCF_902827115.2. NCBI lineage: Eukaryota > Metazoa > Chordata > Actinopteri > Perciformes > Channichthyidae > Pseudochaenichthys > Pseudochaenichthys georgianus. Next base: position 23,958,023 of record NC_047511.1, on the reverse strand, counting down.
GTGAGCGTGTGAGTGTGTGTTTGTGTTTACTGCTGGTAGATAGGGCAGAAACATTGTGCCAGTGTAAAGAGTATCCACAGAAACAAATATGTGTCAGTGTCTGGGGGCTTTGTTACAACCTAGAGCATGTGTGCATAACTACACACATACACACTCATGCACACACGCAAACAAACACAAACCTCAGAAATGGGTTCTTTTAATATAGTCTTCATTCATTTTTCAGCTGAGCACATATTAAACTGTGTAGCTGACAAACCAGATGATATCAAATTGTATGTTATCTATCTCAAATAAAGACATGCTCTCTGTTGCATTAACAAACAAACATACACAGAGACACAACAATCCTCCTCATCAATCTTTGACCCGTCAATCGTTGGGCAGATGGAGGAGACCTGTGCGCCACCAGTCGATTGATAGTGCTGCTCGGTGATCGATTGGTAAGGTCTGGGCTTTGTTCTCCCCTCTCTCACAACCACCACTAATGAGAGTGGGACGGGAGGAGGTGGAGCGAGGGATGAGAGAAAGATGAAAGAAGGAGGGTGAAGACAGAGAAAGCCTTTGACAGCACCTTCAAATACTTAGCCCTGATGTTGTTTTTTCATTACGGAAATCTATTTCACCTCAAACTTTTTCACAAACAAGATAGAGACTCAAACATCTCCACTTTAACCAGCAGGGAAAGAATGTGTTTAAACTTGTTATGTATACAAACATTTTAATGTTTAATCTCTACCTGTCTACGCTTCTAAAATGTTGCCTTATTTAATCAAATGTAAACATAGAATTAGCAGATTGTTGATGTCGCTGCACATTGGGTAACTTGTTGTTCAAGAATGTGTTTGTGTGTGTGTACACGAGAGTGTGCTTTCACTGCGGAGCGGGAGCTTGTTTCCGCAGGAGAAGGGAAACGAATAATCGTACACTTTTTGAATCAACTGCATGTATTTAACCCTTTTTCCTCATGTGCAGCTGGAGCTATGTGATGTAGAGTTTCCTCCACACACACACAGGAACCATCTTGTGTACAGTAGGTAACATATGTAACATATAGCCTTGGGCACTTGGGTGCTCGACATGTGGTTCCCTTTGTGCTCCAGCATGCTCTTGGATGCCATGCATAATGGCACATTATGACTGAACAGGCAGTAACATGGCTTTGAAGCTACAGAATGTTTCATGTAAAACGGCACCATGGGGAAGAGTCTCCATCAGGCCAGATGGGTTCACAGCACACGGAGTAGCCACGTTGTTTTTTGACTGGCCCTGACCCGGTAAAGCATTCTAAAAATGGAGACGCCTGCATTTTTCTATGTGTGTTTGAGTGTGTGTGAGATTGGAAATACGTAATATAGGTGAATGGCTCCCCATCTTGATTCCCTTGTCATGTCCAATCACATGATCCCAAACTCGATTACCTGGGCTCAGACCTCTCGTCTGATGTTGAGACACACATATTGCTGCTGTTAAAACCTCCTTGCAGTGCGATTGGGAGTTTTCTGAGAAACAGGGAGATCAAATAAAAGAGGAGAGCTTCACAGTTAACCAAATCCAACAACAGAACTCCCTCCACTTCCCCTCCAACAACTCCAAGACCCTGTTTCTTCCACTTCAACCTGACAAAGTGAGAGGATTGAAGCAGACAGGGTGCCTACCACAGTGAATGTATACGAACTGTGTGAATATATTGTCCGTGCATTTCCTGATTACTGGGCTGCACTTACCTAAGTACACAACCTTCCTACTCGAAATTAGTAAATTACAGGCTTTTGACTTCATAAAGAAAAACATGTGGTCGTAAGAGATAGCAGCAGGGAGAAAGAGAAGAGCTAATAACACTTAACAACATATTGTTATGCACTCACGTTGGTCAACTGGAGAGTCAGATAATGGCTTTGTCAAAATGAGCCAAGTGTTAGGCTATTTAGACTTGTTTAGTACTCCATCAACAAGTTCATCTGGTCGCCATTAAGTCTAATATCCCCATGTGCTCTGCCTCTCTCCCTCTGCCTTTGATCCTCTATCAGGAGACTGTAAACTCCAGCTACTCCTGGTGGCAAATGGAAATCGTTGGCTACTTTTCAGAAAGAGAAGAGCTTTAAGGGAAACCTTTTAACTATAATCAAAAACAGTTTTGTTCACCTTGTCAGAGATGGAGAGCGCAACTGAACCTGTTTTAGAAGAGAGAGTCAATAATAGTACAAACAGAAGAGGTGTTTTACTTTTTAATATTAGGTTTCAAAATTATTTGACTGGCAGTGTATGGGACCATAAGAACAGGAAGTTGTATTTCCTGACTGACAAGGATGTTCTGTCCGAGAGATGAACCGATATGCAAGAGAAGTTAAGGTGAACAAGAGGTGGAAGAGTGAGCAGAAAATCCCTTTCTGGCAGCAGGAGCTGTGACTGAGTGGTGACTACACACTCAGTCGGTAATGAGGACACACTCTGCTGCCCGGGCTGGAAATGGCTTTCGAATCTGGCTCTGTCTGTGTGTATGTGTGTTTACACTCCCTCTTTAGTGTGAAAAGAAACAGAGAGACCTTAAATCCATGATATCATTCATTTTGAGCATGGCACATTTCACCTGTCTTTTACTGAATATGTCATTTGGGGATAAACTTATGTCATCATGCGAAAAACAGGTGGGGATCGTATTCTAAAGCAACTGTTGCAGTTCATTTAAGCAACTGGGATTTTGGCCAACACATCTTCTTACTAATCAATCACCAAACAACAAATCGATCAATGGATCAATATAAAGTGTCATGAACCATTTAGTCCCTCTAGGAAGCTGTGTCAAATACTGAGCCTGCAAACGCTCATGGTAGTTTGCCTTCCAATTCTTTTACTAAGACTTTCTCAAATGTTAGAATTTAAGGGGAAGGCACTACTCATAGCTCTTAGTGAAGAAACAAGGTGACACATATCGAGCAGAGGTGAATAACCAAGTAAAACCTCAAATCTTCTGTGTTCCATTAACTTCTACATTATCTCTAGACAGAGATTCATAACCTATTACTTTCCCATATCAGGCACAAGCTGTTATCAAAAGCCATAAATAGCAGATTTATCCAGACAGAGGTGCGGCTCTGGGGTAAAGTAACCACATTCTTAACAGAGGGGTCAGGAGTTGGTCAATCCTGTGATGACCGCAACGTGAGAAGAAACCTTCCTTAATCTGCTTTTTCCACTATCTCCGTACCTGACCTCAGAGCTTCAGGGGTTAAGCATCTTTTACAGGCTTATTAGATATACACTTATTACATTCTCCTAAATGATGGTGTGCCATTACTGCTATCTTATTGCTCTGCATCCATCCCCAGGCCTGTCTGCTGTAACCCTATACACCATATTTTAGCCGCTGATGAAGACAGAATGCTTACGAAAGACATGATGGTATATGGTTAAGATTTACTGTGGTGCAGTGTGTGTGTGTGTGTGTGTGTGTGTGTGTGTGTGTGTGTGTGTGTGTGTGTGTGTGTGTGTGTGTGTGTGTGTGTGTGTGTGTGTGTGTGTGTGTGTGTGTGTGTGTGTGTGTGTGTGTGTGTGTGTGTGTGTGTGTGTGTGTGTGTGTGTGTGTGTGTGTGTGTGTGTGTGAATATGGAAACAGGGATAATGCATAACATGGCTTATTATGGCTGATGTATTCCAGAGAGCACAACTGTCATGTCTAATGTGAAAGACATGCACTTGGTTCTTTGTGTTGCGTTTAAAAACTTGGCCTCAGCGTGGCCTTCTCCACTGTGCTGCTGCATGCCCAAAACCAAAAGAAACTCACTTTTCATTTCTTGTCTTCCGAATTGGTGTAACAAGGGATGCAAAAGCTATTTTTTAGGGTGGAAATTACAATCTGTATGTTTTCCTTCCAATTTAGCAAATTGTCTTACCAGTACTGACGTGGATTTGTTTGCAAGGAACATGGCCAAGTTAGTTTCCCTTTTGCGGTTTCAAACCCTTTAAAGAAAAGGCAGGGCAATAAGGGTGCAGGACTCAAGTATGTCCAAGCAGGACTGTGCTGATTACCGGCATTTAAACAGCTGACTTACCAAGTTTTCCTCATGCTGATTCTACAAAGATTTGGTGAATTATCAGGAAAAAAATAGGCTGAATTATCGGTTTTTCAATTTGTCTTCAATGGATCCAATCCCAAACAAAGAGACACATGATGAAGTGCATGGACAAAAGGTGAATGACCTTTCAGATGTTTACATTGATTATGGTGTATCATTCTTGGATCCCTTTTCTGTGAGTAAATATACAAGTATGTACATATGTGTATGTTCCCTTGTGTGTGTGTAACATGATAATCATTTGTGTGCTGGTTTAAACCATGAGCAGCAAAGGGAAAATGCTCCCACAGGATTGTGTTTACATGATTGTACATACACATGCATGAGCACATGCACATCACACATGAGTGTACAAAACTGTCAGGAGATCTCAATGAGCACCATGTGGATGTCACTTACCTCCTTTGATGCCTATCTGACCTGGCCCAGCATCGGCCCCATGGTATGATTGATTAACACACTATGCTCACCTTCAAAGCCCCCAGCCAAACTGACTGGGGTCAAGCAGAGTACCAGAACTAATTCAGTAAACAACATACCAAATAAAGCGTTTGAATCACACACGCAAGGAGAAGAGAGAGGGACTGTTTTGTTGGCTGGGAATTAACAAATTAAAAACTGTGATAACTCGAGGGAACTTGAGAAGGGATGCCAACAATCCCTCGTTTGAGAGGAGAGACAACCCTGCTGGGATGTGGACATGAACATGAACTTGATGTGACAAAAACTGGGCCGCTTCTTCCAAGGCAGAGAAACATATTCAGAAAGAAATAGAAAGAAAGAGAAAAGCGAATAAGAGAGAAGGAACAAAATGAGAGAGGCAGACGTTCAACGAGGTGACGCTCTTTGCCCTGACATGCTGGGCCAACGCAATCAAAGGCCGGGGGAACTGAAATGAGCCAGGCTCCACAGAGAGACACTGGAGAGAGGAGGAACAGATTGAGTGGGACACAAGAAGGAGGGAGAGCACTTTATGGTGGGACATGCTCAATCTGGGAAATTAATTAGCCAGAGGGCAGGGAGAAGGCAGTGTGCCTCCTTCTGTGTGTGTGTGTGTGTGTGTGTGTGTGTGTGTGTGTGTGTGTGTGTGTGTGTGTGTGTGTGTGTGTGTGTGTGTGTGTGTGTGTGTGTGTGTGTGTGTGTGTGTGTGTGTGTGTGTGTGTGTGTGTGTGTGTGTGTGTGTGTGTGTGTGTGTGTGTGTGTGTGTGTGTGTGTGTGTGTGTGTGTGTGTGTGTGTGTGAGAGGGCATGGGCATTTTCCTAATCAGCCTCTGATCTGATGTAAACCAGCTGACACATAACATTTGTGGCAGTGTGTGCTCGTATGGTTTTATGTGTTTCTGTGAGTGTGTGTCTGTGTGTTTCAGGCAGAGAGAGAGAGAGAAACAGAAGCAATCAGCAGACCCAGACATGCTTAAGTGGTGAGGTAAAGGCAGTACAAGTCAAAAGTGACTCTTAAGTTTCATGGTGACCACACACAAGCAAAATGTAACACACACACACACACACACACACACACACACACACACACACACACACACACACACACACACACACACACACACACACACACACACACACACACACACACACACACACACACACACACACACACACAGAGTTGTAGTAGTTGGTGTGTGATAACCTTGTGGAGAGGAAGATTGGAAAGGTGAGTGAGTGGCAGGCAGTGAAAGGGAGAGATAGAGGGGAAGAGTGATGGGCAAGGACAGATAGACAGAGTAAAGGCGCGATAAGGAGAGATGGAGCTATCACAGGGGTGACCTACAACAGCCTTTCCTTCACCACTGAATACAACCACTCGTCACCCATTCACACACACACATTCACAGGTCAACAAGACACCTAACAGGTCGGCATTATTCATCAGGACTCAATTATGTTGAACACACTATGGTCTACAGCAAGAGCAAAGGATAGGATGCACTCACAGGTGAAATACTTTTAAGAACTTGGAAACTCTTTCTATTTATTATATGTGTGCCTCAAAATGTGCGCCCAATGCCTTGTGACAACCCCTCTATACTCTGTCACTTCAGTCAGCCTTGTCCTCTCTTAATATGTCTCTGTCTCGCTATCTTTCTATGTCTTATGCTTTTTATTTATTTTTACACTCATCACTTGTGTTACCAATTGTTCATACCTCATTGATTTGTATTGTAAACAACATCATCTCATAAATAAAATGTATGTGTATAATCTATGTTGAAATAGTGTGTTTTATATCTTCATCTTTCTTCTTCAATACAAGCAACTAATAAAAACACACACACAAACTAAGTTCCCATTGACATCAGCAGTAAACCCAAGATATCAAACTATTTCCAACCAACAGCACCTCTGCACCTCTCCTTTGACGATATTAATCTCCACAACTTGTCTCTCTCTCTTTCCCCCGTTGTCTCTTTCTCCATTACTCTCCCTCTTTCTCTATTTTGGATTGTGTATAACAGGAAACAGCTCTCGAATTCTCGACGGAGGGGCATAAAGCTTATCAACCTCAATTTAAAATGAGAAGACGAGAGAGGAGAGGAAGTGAAGAGGCGGAAAGAGGACGAAAATGAAGACAGACAACATTCTGGTGAACTGCATGTTGCATGCATCTGACTAAAATGAACGTAGCATAGCAATAGTTATGGCTTTGGTTATGGATTATGGCTAATCCTCTAGCATAGGGAGCAGGTCGTAAAGGTAATTACACGCTACTATTGGATCCAGAGCCCAGAAGTGGGCCTCTCTTGCATCACGCTTATTACGACCCAGAAGAAAACTGGCTGCTCTTACATGTTATAACCTTTCGTTATTACATACTGCCTGAACAGACCATGGCATTCTCTGCCAATCTTAATACTATTTAAACCTGTCTGAAGGGTTAACAAGTGCTGTTGCTGGGATATCAGCTGTTCTTTTAGTTTATTATGGAAAAAGGCAAAACACGGATTAAGATACAAAAACACTCTTTGTTTAGTTCTGTGATCATTGGGACTAGGAATTAATTTAGTCATCAAAAGAAAAGCTAAATAGCTTGCCGTTCACCCACTTACGTAATTAGCAGCTCCACTCAGTTCTTGAATATTACCAACACTGAAAGACAGGAAGATGGACCCACTGGAATGTTTATTTAAAGGCATAAGCCATACCCTCACATTGTGTTGACCCTTTCCTCCTTGAAATGCCCCCCTGACTCCGTCTAACACACGCAGTCAGCACTCCAAGTGCCACTAAGTCTGTTTGGATGCCTTATCTCGAGCCTTTAACAGTCCACTCTGTCCGCTGTAACCCTGCGGGAATCATTAACCAGACACACACTTCCTCTTCCTCGACCACTGAGAAAATCCTCCAAATGTTTGTGTGTGTGTGTGTGTGTGTGTGTGTGTGTGTGTGTGTGTGTGTGTGTGTGTGTGTGTGTGTGTGTGTGTGTGTGTGTGTGTGTGTGTGTGTGTGTGTGTGTGTGTGTGTGTGTGTGTGTGTGTGTGTGTGTGTGTGTTTCTCTGTGTGTGAATTAGGGTCTACTTAGCCCCTGAAACAACCATAAAACAAATGACCCGATACCAATTAGTTCAAAACAATTAGGTTAGTAGACCGGTAATAGCAGACGGACCCACCCAAGGAAAAGCTTAGGTTATGCCTGTTTCTTTCCTCAAGCCTAACACCAATAAAAACAGTGACAAACAATCTAACCTTGACAATACAGAAATTAACAATGTGTCCAGCACTGGGACTACTTAACATGGTGTCGAATAAGTGCTAAAGGAAATAGAAACAATAGTCAGAACATGTAATGTTCTTTTCAGCACTACATTATATTTAATGTACTAACTAACTGATAATCTTAACTGTAATCTAAACTTCTATTTGAACAATCAAAGCTATATTTAACCTCAAATGAATACAAATACCTTAAAAACTAAAGCACATCTAAAATCTCAACATGCAAAAGTCAAACAAATGTTTTAACTTAGCAGAGTAGCATTTGAATTGTTTACTAAGACGAGAAGAGGAGATACAATTATTATCTCATTTGTAACTGAAAAGAACATTTTCAAAATGCTCTCTCCTTTTCTTATCATTCTCCATGTGTCTCACTTTGGTCTCCTTTATACAAACTCCCTAATGGCTCATGAGTCAGTAAAAGCACGTCGTCAGGTCTCACCAAAAGCTCTTTAGCAAAGTTTAAAGCTCCCGTGATGTGTTCTGATCGATACCTGGCCATAACTCAAATCTCACGTCAAGTGCCATTACTGTATGGACTGCACACTCTCAACCGACGTGCACCAGCGCACACACAAATAACCACATGTACATTTTCATGAGCTTGGACGGTGTTTTTGATCAATACCTGGCTATAGATCAAACAACTTTTTCAGTTTATGGCTAACCTTTCCCAAGGCTCATTTCAGACGCACACAGAGTAACTCATGTCTTATTCGAGACTGCTGCTTTGACTGCGTCTATGAAATTGATAAGTGCTCTTAAATGCAAAATGACAGTTTAAGAACCTTGTTTTTGTGCCGCAGCATAGTCAGAATGACTCATAAAAACACAAAGCACTTTTCTTTAGAAGGTAACTCCATAGTCAGTGCCAAAGAATGAAATACACAAGGCCAAATGTGCAGCTAAAGACTTGAAACGGCTTGAGAATTCTTCTTTGGAGGGTTATTAGTCCAAATGTAACAAGGGGAACGACATGGTTAGAAACTATTTCCCCCTTATACATTTCATTATATGTCGAATTGAGGAAAAAGATGAGTTGGTTTCCCCACAAATATTTAATCTACCTGAATATTACTGACCTAGAACATTCTCCTAAATGTTTAGACTCCACTGACACCTGCAACATTTTTATTTTTATTTGGCTGGAAATACAATCAGCCATGAATGTTGTTGAGGAAAACTTAAAACAAATTAAATAACCATGCGGTGAAAAATATCATTACTTCCTTATTTGTTTATAATCTAAAAGCGTGGCTGAGCAAGCAGACGGGGGCCTACATTTCTAGCTGTGTGCTTGTTGTTGCTTCAAACATGTGGGCCATTGTATTGTGTGCCAAGAAATCACAGCTTCTCAATCCCACACACTTCTTTACTATCAAGCTTCTCATCTACTGTCATCCTGGATATGCCCAGCATGCACGTCTCAATTTCTCCAGGTCTCAATGTCCTCATCATTTATCCTTTTCTCTTCTTTCCTCATCATCTCATCTCTTCTCATATTGTCCTTTCTCTCATCCTGTTTCCTCCCCCTCCTCATTTCCTCCTGCGCCTCTGTCTTCCTTCCTCTCTTTAATGTTTGCTTTCCCCTCAGACTCCCCCCCTCTGTCTTCATCCTCCTGCCGATCCTCTCTAAAGGATGTTCCTGTGTTCAGGGTCACAGTCACCCCCTCAGTAGCTCTGTTGACCTTTAAACTCTTTACTACTGGGGTCAGCGCCTGTCGCCATGGTGTTTAACATCCCTGTGGGAGGCCCTCCATGTACATGGGATGGATCCAATTCAAACATGCATATTCACATTATGGCATGCAACATTGACCTTTTACATCCACTTCTTCTCTTTCTCTCAGGTTACAAGCCTTGATGACAGACAACAGTCAGAGGAGCCAACAAGCCGCCCCCGCTGTTTGCTTCAACATCTTTTACTCATTCCTTTATCAAACATCCTTCCAAGAAAGTTGTATTATTGCCCTTCCTCCCTGTCTCCCTGTGGTCTAAACAGGTATCTTTCTCTTTGGATATTCACATCCAAGACTGTCGACTGCAGGCTATTGGGTTACACAACCACGATAGAAAGACATCCCACAATGGCAATTATCCCGTGTAGCGATGGCTGTAACTTGTGCCTGGGAACCAAAGAAGAACATTTATGAAAACAGCTTCCTGCTGATATGAAGAGCTCAGTGGCAGCATAAAGCAAACAGGCCAATTTCAGGTTTCTGCAGCCTTCCTCTCAGTTCATGTTCAACCATTTACAATGTCATTAAGGATTAAGCACTAATTGCAAAGCTGAGCTACTTTGTCAATACAACACAAACTTTCCCTATTTTTAAACAAGCAACTTGTAAACAAATGTGTTGGGTTATAAAAAGTATAAAGTGGGTCACCTGTTTTCGTTTTAAAAGTATTTTTGTGTAGTCTGTGTGATGCCGTCTGACAGCAGAAATATGATACAGATGTAATCAGCGCAGCTGGCTTCAGATTTTGCCTGACACTCGCTTTTCCACTCAAAAGCATGCACATATGTACATGATTGTTTTTGGCCGGACAAGACAATGTGCTGCTTTAAGTATGTCATTATGTGCACTTACAGACTGTGTGTGTGTGTGTGTGTGTGTGTGTGTGTGTGTGTGTGTGTGTGTGTGTGTGTGTGTGTGTGTGTGTGTGTGTGTGTGTGTGTGTGTGTGTGTGTGTGTGTGTGTGTGTGTGTGTGTGTGTGTGTGTGTGTGTGTGTGTGTGTGTGTGTCTACGTGTGTGTGTGTGTGTGTGTGTGTGTGCGTGCGTGCGTGCGTGCGTGAGTGCGTGCGTGTGTGCGTGTGTGTGTGTGCGTGTCTACGTGTGTGTCTGTGTCTGTGTCTGTGTCTATCTGTGTGTGTGTGTGTGTGTGTGTGCGTGCGTGCGTGCGTGCGTGCGTGCGTGCGTGTGTGTGTGTGTGTGTGTCCCTACTTAATGTTGAGGGGTGTCAGTCTGTGTTTGCACATGGCTCTCAGAGTGTGTGCATGTGTCAGAGGGAGAGGGTGAGCTTGGGGAAGGCCGCACACTCAATAGTCAAAGATACAAGTCCTGCACTCCTCCTCCATAAATTACCAGCTCATTACAGTAATGCAGCCCATTTAGCAGAGAGGAGGGAGGGAGATGTAAGAAAGGATTGCAACAAAAAAAGTGTTTGGGGGTAGCAGATAAAGCATAAATGTCAAGAAAGAAAATGTGGTGAGGACATGGGTAGGAAGAGGGACCGAGAAATGAGGAGGGATGAAATAGAAGGAGAAGAAAGTAAGGTATGGAAAAAGAAGGGGAGGAGGAAAGAAAGGCTGAGGATTTGCTGTGATGTGTTTAAGGAGCTTTTCAATCTCAACAGAAGTGCTTTTCATTAGGTTAAAATCTATCATCTGTGCAGCTGCTGGAAAAAACAATGGGGAAATATTAATATAGATAGTGGCTACAGTCGGAGACAGAGATATAGACCCAGACGGTATGAAGGAGTGGAGGATTGAGAGGGGGGGGTGGTTGGGGGGGGAGAGAATGGGATGAGATGTAACAGTTGTAATTGAATAGTGAACTAGAGAGGGCCTGAGTGCAAGCACTGATTAATACAATTCAAATTGATTGTCTCCTAGTAGCTGAGAGAACATCTCATTCTGACTTCCATATTTGAATGTTCAGCATGTTCTCTATGTGCATGAGTGTGTGTAAGTGTGAGTGTGTTACAGAGAGCATTACTGAGGGGTAGGGAGATAGAGAGTGCCCTCTAGTGCTTTGCTACTCCTTTTACCCCACCCTTATTCTGTGATATTGGAATCGTTGGTGTTTTTTGTCAAGTAAGTAGCAAGAACTCCCTGTGCTTCATAATATCCCCGGGGTTATCTTCACAGTAAGCATCAATGGTTACATTCTCCTTTTAGGAAAAGTCGTCTGCAGCTTTTTCTATTTCCAGTATTAAAAATATGTTTACAGACTTTAAAATAAGCCACACTAGACATCAGATCAGAGTCAACATGAAGTTTTAACACGGTTTTCTCTGTTAGTTTGTGTACATTAGCTGTGTTTTGCTGTGTGCTCTGCTTACCGTCAACCTGGAAGAAATGCATATCCCCAAAACACATTTTATAATCTTTATTGTCAGATCAATTGCTTTTGATATGGTTGGTGGATAGAGTAGCAGTTAATTTCAGGGAGCAATTGACACTGCAAACAACCACCAAGTTAGAGCTGTTAAGAATTCTAATAGCATCCGGCACTTACAATGGCAGGGTTAAATGCTACGTAGACAGTAATACATGTGTTTTCCATTCACACCATTTTCCTCCTAACTTTATCTCTTTGCCTATTTTATAAATGACTAAGACAGCGCCAGAGAAGCAGTATATATCAGACAAATGAGAGTGAAGATGGCTACGGGGGAAGAGCCGAGCTCCATTTGCACCTCAGGAGTAACAGAGAAGGATTTATAGTTTGGGTGTGAAACAATCATTCACATTAGTGAGTCAGGCCCTGCGTTCAATTAGCAGTAGCTTGTGTCTCACACTAATTCCCTCCGCCTGTGAGCCAGAACATCCTGTCAGCGATGTGAACACAGAAAGCTTTCCTAATAAGACCCCCCACAATTATTGCTGTTCTGCCTGCCAACAGTGGGCAGCCATTAGGATGCCTACCTGCACCACACTATTCAGATCCTTCGGTGGTTTGAAAGGTTTCCCCCTCCTCCTCTGTCTCCCTCTGTCTGTCAGTCCATTTTGTTTTTATTAAGGCCCATCTGTAAACTCTGATACGCTCTTTGTCACATTAAAAAAAAAAAGTGTCACTACTGTTCTAACTCATACGATCTTGATAGCTCATTAGCCTCGGGGAGAAAGTTACATAGGGCTCTATGTTGTCTCAATTGTATTTATTTCATGTGATTCAGTATGAGATGTGACCAAGTAAGTGCACCGAATGATGCTTGGTGTTTTTAATTCAGTGGTAAATAAACAACGGGGATCTTGGCCATCAGGTGACCAGATGAGGCACCTATCATTTCATTTGAATTAAATAACAATTTATAAAATGACAAAATGATTTAGTTTTGAATTAACTAACACAATATATTATGCCTGTGGGACTTTATAAACTTAGTTCTGAGTCTTCCATAGTGAAGTACTAGAGCAGGGGTCTCCAAAAATGTTTCACCGAGGGGCCACATACTGTACAGAAAAATATACGAAGGGCTGGGCCACTCACTCGAGGTGTTTGAATATGCTTTAAGAAAAACAACAGCCTACATCCCAGCTCTCCAGAGGGTTTCATTTATGTTGTTAGCAGCTCATTCCTTAAAACAGGAGCTTATCATAAGAGGAAATAGGAAGGGTTTATTTCAAGCGTGTTTTGAGAATAAGTTATTGGGCTTTTTTCTTATCAACTTAGATTTGATAGAAAACATTTTCAACTTGAATTGACTGAATTTGTTGGGAAAAGTGGGCTTCTTAACACATGAATACTGTGTGATATCTGCTTTGATCTATATTTAAGAAGTAGCTACAATACGAGACAAGTTTCATTTGTGGGCCATACTCCATTATACTTTTTGAATTTGCTGAGGGCCGATTCAAAATGGCCCGTGGGCTGTGGTTTGGACACCCCTGTACTAGAGGGTTGGCCAGGAGGTCTATTGCAGTGACAACAAAAGCCATGTTCAATACTGTGTACCATCAGAGGCATCATAAAGAGATGGAAGTATCCTTACTTTACTTCAAAAGATTTTATGTATGCTCTCTTTGACATGAAGTCTGATTAAATGTTATGTGTGCAAGTACACCTCTCTTTCGTTAAGTAAGGCCTTGAATTGATACAGCAGAACAACATTTATTCCATGCTTGTCCTATGTATGTTTCCCTCACCAACATAAACACTCAAACACACATCCCTAGCTCTCTGCCATCACAAACAAGATGCAATTAAGCTCTCATTTATAAACGGAGGAAAGGGTCAGGTGGAGGAACAAAGACAGAAAGGCCGGGGGCAAGCACTGAATTGTAGCCGCTTCAGAAGAGGGTGTGCTGAAAGCAGTCCGTTGTGCCGGAAAACAGGAACCTATTATTCCAAGAGGCCGGCTACACTTCAGGATGTCTTTGTTTGCCTTTGCTGAAGAGCACTTCCTGCTTCTTATTTGACAAATGTAATCATTATTATCATAATTACTATGAACTGAATTAGAAAATGCCCCACAAACCACACATAAAGAAATCCATCTTAAAAGTTTTTTACACAACGTTTTTCTTAAACCCTGCAGACAATCATGAATAGCTATAGGTCAAATATATGACAACGTTTGCGGGTTAGGTGGCAAGTACGTACAAACTGTGAGAGTGTTCAACGCATTGATCTGGGCAGTGGATCAAACAGTTCATATATTATGGAGAAACATCGGAGAGGCAAAGGTTCCATACACATGAATGATTTAGAGACCACATTTCTGTACAGGATGTTTAAAATAAGTGTATGTGTGTGGTGTGTGTGTGTGTGTGTGTGTGTGTGTGTGTGTGTGTGTGTGTGTGTGTGTGTGTGTGTGTGTGTGTGTGTGTGTGTGTGTGTGTGTGTGTGTGTGTGTGTGTGTGTGTGTGTGTGTGTGTGTGTGCGCATGCGTGCGTGCGTGCATGCGTGTGTGTGTGTGTGTGTGTGTAGAAAAAAGACGACAAAATGAGAACCCAGCTCTCAGTGCAGTAACTCGCAGAGAAACCTACAAAAAAATAAAAGTCGAGACAAACTGTAGGCAACCACAAATGTAAGCATCTACATGTCTTTGGGGTTGTCTGTACTGAGTCACTGCTTATTCCTTTTGATACTGAAATCAGCCAACGTACTTCCAAATATGGTGTGTACAGTGACTGGTTTGATGGTCTAACTGCCAAACATTTTGTATGTTTAAAAACAGATACATCTTGTTCTTTAATGAAAACACCCTCCCTCACTGCCCCCTCAACCACAACAATTCCCACCGTACAATGAACTACTTAACTCCTGAAGCTCAGAAGAAATATCAGCTAATGTGATGTGTACTCGGGACCAGTCGGCAGTGTTGGATGGACTGCTGCTCAACAGAACATTATGGCCAATTACCCTGCATGGACACTAATGGCCCACATTAACTGGCTGTATTATGTGAGTGGGAAGTGGATTATTTAGTAAAACAATGATTTCTATCCATCTGGAGTTGCGTTGCATAGACGCCGGCAGTTTGGAGAATAGGTACACTGAACCTGGCTTAGGCAAGATTGAATCATTCATCAAACTGGAGTTGTAGATATTTAAAACCGAATTCTGCTCACATTTTGCAGCATCATGCCTCAGTGCCTCCAACACACAGGAGAGAAGAGCTTCTGTTCAGTTCCACAACATGCTGAAATATTCAACCAACAACCTTGTTGTGCTTTCGCATTGTATTTCTATAACTTTACTTTGAGTTATGCAGTGCAATCTTTGTAGTAGGGATGAAAACACATGATCATTTAAACGATTCTTCAACATGATATTATAAATCAATTCTCCTAATTAGAATTTTTTTAATGCACTATGTTGAACTGTACAGTATCATTGTTTTTGTAGAACTGTCACATTATTACTTTAAATGGCCTGTAAATTGCAAATGAGTGTCATGACTTAATCTATTTGTATCCAACAACAATGTGAGTATTCAATCTGTCTTTATTAATTAAACAGTAATTTGCAATGGACTGACAAAAGTGTAATACATTCATTCATTGAAATTAGTCTAAAAGTCATTTGGCTTACAAATGGTATACAATCGACTATTCAAGGTTATTGGTCCACAAATAGTTTGTTCTCGAATGAGATGGTTTAATTCATGTTTTCCTCTCTCAGGACATTGTAGTGACTGGAATGTAATATTAGGGTATTCACTTATATATATATTAGGGTATTCACTTATATATTTCCCTTATTAAGTGATAACATTAAAATGACCACTGCAGTGCTGTTTTGCATATGAAAAGTCAAAACCAGACAATCTTTTCCATTAATTCAATGTTTGAAGTTATTTATTTTATCCAAGAAAGGGTTGGAGGTGGTACAGATTGTAAAGCCCCTCGAGTCAAATGTGTGATTTTAGATGTTGAGCTGTAGAAAATAACATTTAACTCATTATAAGCATTGTTTAGCTAGTCGATAAATGTCTTACTTTCATTTGTACCCTTCATACTTGTTGTTGAAGCATTTTAGCAAAAGCAGCACACAGTAAGAATAGCTATTATGTATTTGTTTGCTTAACGACTCCTCCAAAATATTGTTTGTCGATGCAACATCACAGCTTATACCTGTTTCTGCGTAAACACAAACCCAAGTGTGCGGCCAGCCAATAGCACCTACACATACACACCTACTGTTCACCCTCGGCATCTCCCTTCACAATCACCTCCACTGCAATTAATCAAAGCTTGTTCTTTTTCTTCCACGAGTTAAGCCTGTCACACTTACCTCTCACTCTTTCATCATCCCTTGCTTCTTAAAGAGCCACGTGGAGGACAATATGAGCCCTGCGGGTGCGGCAATATGACACAACGCCGACAGAAAGTAGGGGCCGTGGTTTAAATCATACTGACATGCAGATTTATCACTGTTTAACTTGTCCAAAGTGTCTACTCTAGTTGGTGCAGATCTGACTGTGTGAGCTAGTTGGCTCTCCTCAGGGAGGCTCAGAGTCCCAGCCTGGCTTAGTTCAGTTCTGCTCAGCACATAGTCACTTTCTACACTTCTACAACGTGGACAGACAGAGAAAGTTCAATTTACAAAAAAGTATTTTTCTGCTACAGTACAAACACTTTTAAAGGCCACGTTCTTCTGACCATAGCTCTGTCACTATTTGGAAATCATAGTTGTAAAACCTGATATTATAGCTGTTCATCTTTCAACCCACTATAACTGTGATTTAACAACATATATTTGCGTAAATATGGCTTTTACAAGTCATCAAGTGGAAAAGGGTGAGCATGCACAGAAAATCCATTACTGTGCTATTATTCATCCTCCAAGTTACTCAAAATATGATGGATACTTGTCCTTTGGGGGAGCAATCTGGGAAATGTAGGGAATCAACAACCTAAACACAGAGAGACAAGTACATTTGAAATAAAGTGGCTAAAACAAAATGGTAAATCCCAACACTTTATCATATATAAAAGCTGGAATGCATCTGTCATCTCAGACCTATGACACAGAACAGCCCTATCAGAATGCTTATGAATACATAGTTCCTTAGAAACTTTAGTATTACTCAGGAACCAACTTCCAAACGTAATCGCTCAAATACTTTCCTGTTTTGTCCTTATCCTCTCAAAGATATTGCATCTCCAATGGACCAGTTTCATTCCTGTGTTCTTCTGCAGATTGAACTAATGATAATATAATCCAGTGTCGTTTATGCTTCAGTTTTGTCCTACACAGAGTTCCAGATAACATTGTAGTTAGTCCCCTGACAATCATGCATAATTCATCAAGAATGCAGAGCACCTCCTTAAAACACACACACACACACACACACACACACACACACACACACACACACACACACACACACACACACACACACACACACACACACACACACACACACACACACACACACACACACACACACACACACACACACACACACACACACACACACACACACACACACACACACACGCACACACACACAAACACAAACACACAGTGTGTCTATTACTGCAAGTGAGCTCACGCACACATGTTTAAGTATGACCACGCTGCAGTCTGTGCATGACGGATGTGATGTTTAACTGGATCACACAGGAACGTTGTGGTGGTCGGAGTGGAATAATAAAATGAAAGTAAATAAAGCTTAACCCGATGAGGGACAGAAGGCAGGACTCAAACCAGGTCGTGGTGGAGGTAGTTTAGTGTAAGAATATGTGGTATGTTCTACTTAACTGGCCTTGATTGAGAAGATTGGAAAAGGGCATCTGTTAAGAATTGGTCATTTAAAAATGTTGTCAGAGGAAAGTATGTAATATTGTACATTTGAAAATGTGAGATCTGTGAGAAGCATTAATATCAACTAATTTGAAAAAGTTTGGAAAGGTGTTTTTAAAATGCTGCTTGTTTCTGAGTGATAAAATAATAGTGTTGTTCCCACCATTCCTTCAGCAATCAATGTGATTGTGAAACTGCCAGATCAAAGTGTTATCACAATAAATAAAAGTGATGTCTGAGATATCACAAGTGACGAATGGATAAACAAACAACCAGCAGACAGAAAGAGCCATTTACCCAGAGATAGAGACAGAAATGTGAATAGTCCCAGTGAACATTACAGTAGGGAGTGAGAGAGAGGGAAGGCAGCAGTGAAGGGAGTGGGGAAGGTAAGCAGCCTTGTTGCGCTAGGCGACAGGGGTGTCTGCCTTTAGATAGATGGGTCCCGGCTATCGATAAGGTCAGACCTCATTTGCGCCAGACCTTTTGCATTTTGCGAAATGTTGGTCTGGCCATTGGACTGTCAGGAGCAATTCGTCCCTGTGAAAAATGTACTGGCTCATTGAAAACTGTGACTCCATCGTAAAAGTATGAGGCCCTGGCGTCGTGTTGCTACTGTAACTCGTGATATAAAACCTTCGCAGTACAGCCTCAGCTTATTTAAACTCTCCACTATGCTGCTGCTAACTCCCCCTCCACATCATAGCATTGTTGCTTTCATGCCAGGATTTCATACCCCCTATGTTCCCCAACATCACAGGTTATCATTCTTACTATTTATTTTTTCAACAAAACTATTGCTATTTTCCTATTTTATGATTATAGCAAAGGTCCATTTTTTAAATTCTATGTGAAAGTGAAAACAAACAATGGATACAAAAAAAAGTCTTTAAGTAAGATATTCACAGTGCTAATTCAATTAACCTGGCAATCAGGCTTTCATAGCGGGCATAAGTCAATAAGCCCATGGATGGACTGTGTCATTGTCAAGGTCGAATAAGACATAAAGCGTCCGAGTCGACGTGTAGCTGTGTGTGAGGACAGTCATGGAGCTATTTATGTGTGTGACACAGTGGCAAGCTTGCTTCCAGTGAGATCTGTTTCATACCGTAAGTAGGGGTAGGATATTAACCTAGCAGGGGCAAGAGAACAAGGGGGAAGAAATGGTGTGCAATCAGAGAAGTGGCGTGTATGGTCCGAGAGATGGCACCAGCCTAATCGTCATTTAACCCTTATTGACCCAAAGACTCATCCTTCCTGTGTTAAACTAAGGTCAGCTCCCACCTTCAATGAAATCCTGCTCTTACAATATGGCCAGCACTTTGTGTAGACCATAATGTTTCAGTTTGTATCGTACAGTATGTGTATTTCTTCCTGCATTTTAATAAGATTAACATCAGCTCATTATTCTTGCAGTTTTCCAATTTGATAACTAAAGGCAAACATGAAAATAGGGCTTTACTTTTAAGCACATTTCCAATCTATTTATTTCACAGAACTTGTGTGGCCTGTATGACAAAGCTATGCCTAAGTGGCAATTCATTTACTTGTGTTGGGAAACATTCAAGGCCCATTAATTTATGCAGTAGATGCTTATACCAGCATAAAGCACATTTCCTAGACTGTCCACACATTTCAGATGAGCACGGCATTTAATTTGTTTGAAAACCAGCCGATCCATGTCAGCTTTTAATGTAAAATACAACCACTTTTGATTAAATTGGACTTTGTGCATCACAAACAACCCCATATATCAAAGAGTAAAGGAATTCACCCTTTTTTCATCCGTTTATCATTAAAGTACATAAAAAGCCGACCCCTCCTACTCCTTTGAACAAGGACATATAACTTGAGTCCAGAGGACTGTAACTCCCTACACTAAGACACCAGTCTGGCAAAACTCCAAGACACAGTAAAAACAGCTTCCATAAAATAACGCTACAATCAGTGTTTCATATATGCAATCCAATTGCATCTCATCAGCCCACTGGTCACTTCTATAAATTAGTGCTGTCTGCACCATTCACCGAGTTCAGGGTTTATTCAACAGCATTTCTGCAGGGTTAAAGACACAACAGATCAACTGGCTTCACATGGGAAAATCCAGCTGGAACGCTGTGCACCAAGCATCCACTCCCTAACAAGGCGAGTAAGGGGTTGGCCTGGCTTTGAGTGAAGGACATTTCAACCATTTCCACCTTATTTAAAGCTACATATGTACTTTCAGCTCCAATATGCCTATTTAAAAAATATGCTGCTGCTGCAGAGCGGTAACGGTACATTGTCACAGATCAAAGCGGCAGGGGCCAACTGACGGTAATGAGAAGGCCGTATGTTAAAAACACAAGGCACTGTAATGAGTTCTACAAAACAGAAGAAAATACTAAGGGCACCAGTGTGTCTTTGATCCTTTATGTGTAGATGTCTTGCCAGGTAGAGGAAAGCAAGTTCTGTTATCCTATCCACCATAGGCTGCAGACAGCTTGCGTTACTGAGGCTGATGCAGATCACGGGATAATTGACATAACAGGCCAGATTGGTCTGCACGGCCCCCCCATGTTTACATTGGGACTCAGTCACCATTAATCATTAGGGCCAAAAGGAAGAAGCAAATCGAGCGAGACGACACTGTCATGGATCAAGGCAAACATCATATATACACGTAGAAATATATTTTCTACATTCTTTATCAAAATCACCTTCTTGACAAGAGCTACAACATAGCAGAAACCCTCAGTTTTAGATTTTCAGGGTTTTGTTGTGAGATATATATCACCACTGCTTCAGTATGAGGCACAAGTTGTCACAAAGTTAAACAAGAGGCAGTGTGTTTGTTGTAGCAAACCAACAGTTGTATCTCCATGTTAAGGTACTAACTACAAGCTAAAAAAGTACCTGGTTGGGTATTCAACACATTATTGAAAGGGCAACGTAACTCCTCCTATCCCTCAGCTCTACTCTCAGGCACACACATTTCATGAAAACTGTATTAAAAATGAAAACAAAAGTGATGGAGAGAAAAACCTTGAAATCCATAAAAACTGCAGCCATAAAAGTAATGACATACAGTTGTGCTTCCTGGCATTGTGTGAAGTTAATCGCGCATGAAAATGGGGGAGATGGTCATGGACCAAATTCCTGCAATGTAATATGAAATTATAAATGTTTTATCCTCAAGATTCTTAGGGTACAAAACGACAATCAAGTTTCCATTCACAGTTCTTAATGCTCTGAGAGAAGTTCAATACAATGATATGTACATTAAGGTTGCCTGAAGACTTAGAATGGCAGTCAGTAAGACTAGTGGGCACAACACTGAGTGCTTTATATACTATTCCCCGTGGGCATGATCTGTTCCCGGCATATCATAAATCTGCAGTGCACCTATCTTATTCTTGATTCTGACTGGCCATGAAGATAATATTGTCTTCACTTGCATCTCCCTTTCCAATAGCCTGCTAGCTCTAGCTTAGGTGGCTACTCGACCCTGACTGCTGCCGTATCAAACGGAGACCTCTGAGCTGAAATCGATAGTGGGTGCTGAGCATAGAGCTTGTTTGTCAGCCTGTCCCTGGTCTGTCAATCACCATCCTCCATGTCCTCCATCTGCTGCAGCCACGTAACCTGGCTGTCCATGACAGAGCCCTTGGAAAGACAAAATGTCAGATACAGTTTCGATTATGATGCTACTTACTGAAAGATCCATTAGCTCACATGTTTAATAAGGAACACAGGGTGTAAAATGTAGATGTAAGATGTGGCTGAGACTATAATATATTGTCCTTAATAAGCCTTAATGATATGTATTCATCTTAATATTGATAAAACTATTCACTAAAGAACATTCACTCTGTCTAAAGTTAGTGATCAACCTATTGTTCACTTGTGAAAACAACAAGGGCAACAAAAGTGAAAACAGGAAGACTCCCCAGGAATATCTGAAGTTGGGTTGGTTAGATATTCCCAAACCAGCAGAACATTCTGAAAGAAAACAAAGGCTGATGTGTTTAACATTACTCATAGTCTGCAGTCACACGTTACCAGGTCGGTCATGAAAATCTTATATTAAATCTGACTATGAGTTAAATATAAGGATTAAGACATTGTAGTTTTCACATATGAACACAGTACATTCCATTCAATAATCCTCCTAAGAAAAAAACTAAAAGGTATTTACTGTATACTTATTAGAACAGGTGAAATGGGAATCTATAGGATTAGAAACTAATCTTATTACAGTACGCCAAATAACTTAAATTCTGTATCCACATGCTCTGGCTACCATGGTAATCCTAATCAATCTTAAAGGGTCAACGCTATCCCACTTATCACACACAATGTCTGACTCAGTACAGGGTTCTCTCTGTGATGATTATGTAACATGGCAGTACTCACACACACAGATGGTGCACACAGGGGATGAGTAATTGCACCAACTTTTGCCAGTCTGTTTTGCCAGCATTCTCACAAGAAGGCAATTGTCAACTAAATATATGCAAAAAACTGCTAAGTGATATGTCTAACAGCCATATAGTGTGCTTTCACAAAGTAGTCTTTCTGAAACGCCTCACTTTCCACTGACACTTGACAGTTGTTCATGAGAAGTGAGGTAAGTTCATTTACATAAAGAAAACAGAAGTTGACAAGTGTAGCACCTCTCTGTGAATTAAGTTGATTTTAAACTTGAGATGTTTGCACTAGAAATACAGCAGGCTCTTAAGAAAGGTTGCTGGTGCTTAGAGGTATTTGCAGGTGGTTTGCAGGCACTTTGACAGAATTGATAAAAGCTGAAAAAATAGAGACTGCCCAACAGCTTTAACAACTCGTTTGAAAGGGTGTCAAGAACCACCAGCAACTCCACTTATCACAGGATGCTGGCACCTCGCTCCCTGTAGGAAATATTTCTGCAGAGTGGCTGAAAACCAATCTCTCTTCAACCCAACGTTAGAAGAGATTTCTGGCACATGACAATTGATGGTAGAATGTGACAGACTCGTATTTAATAGAAACCGAAGAAAGGAGAGCACAGATCCAGTGGAACCACTGAAACCTCTCTGTGCATTGACTTGGATTATATCAGTTATCGTTGACGGACATGCCAGTTATTTTCAGGTTCCAAGCCTTAAAGTGCTAAACCAAAGTGAGGCCCTGCACCCATAACTCAGTTCCTCTGAGAGCAATATCCTTGATATTTGGAGCTGGTAGAGGGGGGTGGCAGTAGCTCTGTGCCTTCACATTGAATATGCTCTTTTGTGACCATCAACCCAGACATAAAAACATTTTTCTAAACATCACAATCGGTATGTTCTTGCTAACTGTACATTGTGTAGGCTGGGGATGACAAAGGCACATGATGTTGCCCAGAATAAATATATTGTATTGCGTTATATCACCACATTAGGTCATAAATAAACAAAAAGTAATCAATTCGTCTGATTATGTTATAACACCTGCATTTGGAGATAATCTTTTGCTTTTTAAAAGCTTGAATGCAAATAAATATCTGGTGTAGTTTTGGAAAAATATATTATCTAAGGTATATGTGGCCATACATTTATGAATGTATACAACAGTTGTGTGGAACTGAGCTGTGAAGATTGAAAAACCATGAGAACAATAAGGAACTGTAAAATGTGACTTTGACAGAGCACATGTGCAAACACTGAAAAGACACACACACACATTACATTACATGCTAGACGCCTTTATTCAAAGCGACTTACATACTCAATCCTGTGGACAATCCCCACAGGAGCAATTTGGGGTGAAGTGTCTTGCCCAGGGACACAACGACATGCTGACTGCAGTGGGGTTTGAACCTGTGCTCCCCTGATCCGAACACCAACACACTAGTCCACTGCGCCTCACGTCCCCTCCACACACACACACGCGCGCGCACACACACACACACACACACACACACACACACACACACACACACACACACACACACACACACACACACACACACACACACACACACACACACACACACACACACACACACACACACACACACACACACACACACACACACACACACACACACACACACACACACACACACACACACAGTCTATTGACTTGCTCCCCTTAGCAGCCTACATCAATCTGCTGTACTGCTCTGTGCATTGTAATCGACTGCTTTAAGAGTTACATTGTTTACCTACTGAATGTCAGACAGAGAAAAGCAAACAAGCTATTACACTATCTAAGTTTACATCACATTATGTCTCACAGCACTTAGACTGTAGGTGGTGAATAACTAATTTGTAAACAAACAACATGCAGGGATAGCAAACACACGCTCAAAGAGAAATATAGATGTACACACACACACACACACACACACACACACACACACACACACACACACACACACACACACACACACACACACACACACACACACACACACACACACACACACACACACACACACACACACACACACACACAGACACGGATCCTACAACAGCAACAGATATACAATGTAGCTAACAGCATCTGGCTTCTGGATTGATAATAAAATAACTTTGATTGTATCAACATAACAATAAACACATAAGTGATATGCCTGTGTACTCTGTCACAGTTACAGTAAAAGAGCTACATCTCCAAGTCGTACTTTTTTCTAACATATATTTTCTTGTTTTTACTATAACTTTGTATTTGCAATTTATCAATATTGTATAATGTATTTTGCAATCAAGCCCATCTTGAAATATATGTAATATAAAGACAATGAAAGCATGAATGTTGAATCATAGAGAAGCGACAGACATTCTATTTTGTATTTATTTATGTGACATAGGAAATATTCTTAAATGCTAAATCATTCACACACACATACGCACGCACGTACACACGCACGCACACACGCACGCACGCACACACGCGCTTTCGTGCACACACACACCTAGCCATGCTGTCTCTTCTTACAACATATGGTGGATATTTAATATATTTTCCGATTGTCAGCAGAGCCTGTGTCACCACCAAATCACAGCTGGGGTTCAAAAATAAAATATAAAAAAGCAAAGAGAGCCAAATAAAATCAAAGCAGAGCTCACGTCCGAAATGTGGAGGAGAACACAGTAGAGTCAAACTAGTCTGAAAGAGGTGGAAAAAAACATGAGAAAATATGGAAATGTGAATCAAGGAGAGCCTTCAACGGTTTTCCTTATTGCTGTGTGTGTGTGACACACACATTCACACACAACATGAATATTCCATTCATTAAGCCTCCAATTTCTCCGGTCACAAGAAACATTTCAATAAAGTCTCTTAATCAACATGCACACCGATTAGAATGTCATGTTTCAGAATGTGCAGCAATCTGTCTTCCTGTCACTCCCTCCCTCACACACTCAAGCCTCCCAGCCTGTGACTTAATGGCTTTTTTCACCTGCACTTAGCAATGGACTATGGTCTGTGAATAATAAGTGGGAAGAAAGAGTAAAAACTGGAAAGCGGGAGACAGTATGAGTGAGAGTGAGTATTTCATGGTTTGACTGTCAATGTAAATGCCAAATTCTATTGAGAATTTCATATTTCTGCCCCTATTTGCCAGAGTACTTCTCTGGATACAGTAAGGACTGATATTAAAGGATGTAGTCTGCGTAGGCCTACTTTATTATAATATATTGAATAGCAGGGGAAATGGAGGCACACACTAAAAGGTCCATTACAACCTTTTTGACTTCATAATAGAGACACAAACACAAACACTTCTCAATGTATTCTCTCCATACACGATGCAGCCCCTTCAATACAACATAATGCCTTTTCCACAGCACATTTAAAGGTATTCAAGAAAGAAAGATTGTCTGTATATTTGTCAAATGTGTTGTTTGTATACATTAATTGTAATAGCCAGAAGCCAAGGCCACTCAGATATGCTCAGAGGAGACGAGAAATAGGTGTCGATAAAATGCTTCTCATGCCACAATGGAGGCGCGTTGGCTGCATTCCAATGGGGCTGCTTTGTTGAGCACCTGCGGCACAGCGCAGTCATACAGAGTGGATAGGCACTCAAAACAATAGCCATGCCCCTGGGACTCGCAAACATAATCTTTAGAGACAAAAGAGGAAAATACACATGCACAATTACAGCAAAGAAATAATGTTTAATTCTCATTACAACCAGAAATACACAGCTAATGACTTGTGTGTGTGTTGAGTGACTGTATGTGCAGGCATGTTTATGTATGTCTATGAAATGCTACAGTTAAAAACACATGACAGTGTGTTAGGATAGGAGCTACAACTTACATCCCATAACATCTGTTGACACTGCAGATCGAAAAAAGTTTACTATGTCATAGCCTATAACCAAACAATAAACAGAAAAAACGCAGATCCAATGTTTACTCGCTCCCCAGGGCAAGTCTATTGGCGTGAGGCAGGATCCACACTGCCATATGGGTGAGCTTATTGCTCTGTAAGCCTGTGTATCTGTGTGGGTGTGTGTTTATGGAAAAACTCCCTTGAGAGGTATAATGTAGACTAATAACCAGTAATAAAGGTAATGTTGACCTTGTAATAGCTGGTTTCCTGTCAAGCCGCAGGCCTGAAAGGCTGTCTTTGTGTGATACACGGTGCTGTTTAGGCATATCATTTGAAGGTTTAACTAAACTCAGTGATGCAAACACAAGTATGGTGAAAAAAGAGAGAACTATTCGAAGCAGAAAAAAAACAGCGTAATACCATCTGACAAAGGCCTTTGCTATAATGCTTCAATTAACTGGCTATTCTTTATAATATATCAATATATATATCAATAGGAGACAGAGATGTTAAGTTATAAATCAAGGGTTTTTATTATTATTTAAAGCAGGGGTGGGGAACCTTTTTTTTTTACAACATCCTCCAAGGGCCGTACAAATTATTGAACTCAACCTCGGCTTAAAAAAACAAAAATCACAGCCCATTCATTTGGCCTTTCTTTCATGCTGTGCAAAGACAATCCAGATATCTTACCATGACTCGCACATGCATGCATGTGCACGGTTGTGGCATGACCACCAAAACAGAAAGATATGAACACAAGATGTGTGCAAATGTATTTAGTATCCTATCCATGTGAACATGATTTAAGTGGGGGTGGACCTAACCTCCTCTAGGGGGGTACAGGGGCATGCTCCCCCGGGAAGATTATTATTTGTTTTAAATATTGAAGTTAAAAGCATCAATCTGGTGCACTTTGAGAGCAAAATGAAGAGATCTATGGATACATCTTTCAACACCCATTTGAAAAAGAACTGTAAGCAGATTTTTCTTTTGGGATATTTTACAAATCACTCCCCTTTTAAACTGTATTCTTGTTATTTTTAACAACTTTTTTGTTACTGTCATATAGTATTTTATACCTGTTTTTCTTTTAGTCTCTAATGTCTCATTAATAACTATAATGATCATATCAAGGTGTGCCCTAACCTCACTGAGCTGATGTTATTTGAGCCTCTCAGGAGAGAGCTCTCTTCCACCTGGTTGTAGAAAAGCTCTTTAAATTCGTTAGCATAGCTAGCTAACCAGATGCTAATAACAACAGATCGCCACTGTGCTTACAACTAAAGACACAGCCACGCAAACACTGCAGCATGTGTACGGCTCCTTGGCAGGGCCACCTTAATGCACGGGCTGACCTGGGCTGAAGCCCAGGGGCCTACGGAGATCAGGGGCCTACTGTATCATGAGCCAATAAAAAAGTTTTAAAACATTTTTTATTTCGGATGTTTTTAAAACACATTTAAATAAACAAAGTCTTGGCTTTCAGAATATGAAACTTCCAAAATCACACGATAAATACATTTTTGAAGCTTGTAAAGGGAAGATGACAGCTCTCACTCGCCACTCACTCCTCCTCCCTCCGGCTGACATTATGAATGTAAGGCGTATAGTAATCATAGATAACACGGCAGGGTCCGTTACAGTTTGTTTTCATCTGGTTTCAAATAAACAAAGTCTTGGCTTTCAGAATATTAAAATTGTTTCGGCAAATTCAGATGATAAATACAACGTTGAAGCTTGTAACGGCATAATTACAAGCGGAGAACGGAGTAACTTGACGTCACAGCAGGCATAACAACAGCCTGTGTTTCTCGTGAGTGTTTTTCCCGGGAAACAAACACAATACACACAAACGCAAAAATACACAAACACACACACTCGCGAGCTTCCCCCAGACCAGTAATCCAAACGAAAATATCTTCCCTCCGTAGTATTATGATCATTTGCTCCGCTAATCAATCAGATCGATGGATTCCAGAGATTTTTCTCAAACATGATGACTCCGAAACAGTCAGTGGGCACCACTTAACAGCCAATCGGAATGAGAATATGTTTCACATGTGACTTATTCAAATTGCGAGTGATTGAGTGACAGATGAAGGTTGTTTAGGAGAAAAAGTTTGAGAAGAAAAAGTTTGAGAGTGGCGCTCGGGAAAGGAAATTGTTGAGGGAAAAGGAGTTTCGAGACAAGCAGCTATTACAAAAAATGCCGAAGCTTACAGGTTATTTTAAACCTGTAGGCCAGGATGAGGAGGAAGGACAGATGAGTTCTGTACCGAGCAGTAGCGGTGCTGGCCGCGGGGCCTCGGAGCCAAGTAGGCCGTCTGGTTCTGATAGCGATGGAGTAGCGGGAGAGGAAAAGCAGACAGGAGGGACATTATCTGTTGGAGGAAATGGAGAGGACAACGAGGACTTGCTACGTGGAGGGGAGCCAATGGCAACCGGACAAATACATGAGGGAGGCCCGATACGTCACTCATCTGGAGGAGAGGACCAGGCGCGCGTAGAGCAGAGTGGAGAAGTGCGATCACAGAGCCTGCCGAGGCTATAAATGACTTTCATTTGTTGTTTAAATAGGGGGGCCTACAAAACCAAATCAGCCCCAGGGCCTGATGGCAGGTTAAGGTGGGCCTGCTCCTTGGGTACTGCAATATTTGAAGAGCCGGTGCTCTCCGTCAGCACTCCTTTCAGACGAGACATATACCACGTGAAGACACGTTACACTCGTGTTGTGTTCATGGAACCTGTCCTTGACCAGGAAAAACAGGCACTCGCTTGTTTAATTATTTTGCGGTCTAGATTTCTTCTTCTTTTTTGAAGTGAGAAGTTGCCCGTCAGTCGTCGTCCCCCCAAAACGAAAACTCTTCGGTTCTCCACAAATTACACAAGTCACCCAAATCAGCGTTAAAAAAGCGGGAGGCGCCGAAAAGCGACTAATTTGCATCAACGTAAACTAAGATCAAACAAAAAATGTCTGTACCAAAGCAGTCAGACATGATTTTTAAAAGAAACATACAAAAAAAAAAAAAAAAAGTATATGTCTTACTGACTGGCATTAAAATCAAACTGGTAGTCGATAATGTTTAGGTCAAATCTGGTGTGTGGAAGGTTGTGGAAGGTTGTGAAGTGTTGACTATTTGTTCAAGAGTTAGTTTTTTCCAACTTGGAACTATGTTTTTGGAGTATCATGCCACCTTATCATCAATGGTGTACATCGATTAAATGTGAATAATAATAATAAATAATAATAATAATAAATGATATTTATATAGCGCCTTTCAAGGGACCCAAGGTCGCTGTACATGGTGGACAAACAAAACAAACTGACAATCAACGGGCAAACCAAAATAAATAAATAAAGGAAGCCGGGGGACCAGAAAAGGGCTAGGGCCCGAAGGCCAGGGTGAACAGGTGTGTTTTTAGTGATGATTTGAAGATGTCCAGGGAGGCAGCAGTACGGATCTCGGCAGGAAGTGCATTCCAGAGGGTGGGGGCCGCAACACTGAACGCCCTGTCACCAACAGTTATATAGTACCTCATTCCTGACAGATTGGGAATATTAATGTTCCATGTACTGAAGAAAGAATACATTGTCAAAAACTGCTAGTGGCCTCTCACACATGGCTATTCTGGTTCATAGTAAAGAGGCAACAAATATTCAGGTCGATTCTGTGTTTTGAAAATATGTATTAGGGTGTATATTTTTGGTCTTTGTTTGCCTTCATTATAGTGAGGAAGAATAAAGACAGTAAGGGGGGAAGGGAGAGGGGACGACACTCAGCCAAAGGCTGTAGATTGGATTTTAACCCAGGCCTCTGCGGTAAGGATATAGCCTTAGTACATGGCTGGTAGCTCTGCCAGGTCATCTATACAGTAAGTTAATTTGGGTTGTGAGCTTTTACTAGTAACTCAGATAACTTAAAAATGAATAGCAAATGTCTTGAATCTCCAGGGCAGTTTGTTTCTCTCATGTCAAAATGGCACCCTACTGTGTAACAAAACACCATCTGACATTTTTCAAAGACACTTGTCTCATTGGCACTTTATTTAGCCACTCATGGTTAAGTATGGGCTAAAGTAGGCTGACAATGATTCATTCTTAGTGGCAACTTCACCTTGGAGCTTGGAGACTTGTGCGGAAGAAGACTGGGAGTTTACTGCATAAAGGAGAAAGTATTCAATTTTCACAGTAAAAAAAGTTAAAGTGACTCACTCGATGTTGCATACTAGTAATTTCTGGAAGTGAAAGAATTTGAAGAATGGCCAGATGATATGCATACTATTATTAGCATCAAGTAAAGCTTTGCTGTTTGTACTGGAGGCTGCATGATAACGAAGCAGAAAAGCAAGGTCGAGTTGCGCTGTGATTTTTCGCTAAAGGTTGCATCCCTCTGCTGAACAATACAGCAGATGAATAATCTATCTTCCGAGGAAGGCAGCCTTGAAGCAGTGAACTCCAGAAGCAGAGATGTTCAAACACTATTCATTGTTTGCTCTCTCCGGCTCACCTTTTCAGGCTCCATCTGATTCCACTATGGTGTCTCTGTGGGCCCGACGCCACAGTGTCTAACCATACGCTTTGAATGGCCTTGAAAGGAGATTGGAAAAAGGTTAAATCTACATAGCCCTTGTTGGCACATTGTGTACATTGTACCACTGATTAAAATAAAACATGGTGTATTACAAAAATCCCACTTTCAGATACCGATTCCTATATGATAGCATTAAACTTTATCATCATGTCACAGTAATGCAGAATACTTACTTCTCATCTACTAAACCTACATCGTCTACTTTCGTGCATTTCACCTGTGGATTCTGTAGACAGTGGAAGAAATTGAATTGATTAAATATTACTTTTAAAAGTAGCAACTCACATCTTATTGAGCTTGACCTGGTACTCTACAATCGTTTTTTTTCTATTTCTGCTTTTCTTTCAATCCACACTGTGCAGCAAACATTAAAAAAAAGCATATCAAGCTACGCAACCTAACGCACTGGAGAATGACACTCAATCACATGAGCAAAAACACAAACAGGCCTCCCAAGTCTCTTTCCTACGTCTGGTGTCGGGCATATAATTGAGGGCTTACAATGTGCTCCCCTTCTGCTAAGCCTTGCTATCTATCAGGCCACACACTGCTCTCACAAACTGTCCTCCACTGATACATATCTGATTAGGGCTCCTCTGTAAATGAAGCTTTACAGGACACACCGATAACAGAGGGAGAGGATAGGAGAAGGAGAGGGAAAAGAAAGATTACAATATGTAAAAAGGAAATGAGGCGTGGACAGACTTGAGTACCAAACAAGAACACCAAGGTGGGGACGAATGTGGGAGGGATGCGATAGTACGCAGAGGCAGAGAGGTAGAGGGACATGGGAGTATCACAGAAGAAGGGGTATTTCTCCTTCTGCATTTATTTAGTTGTATACACTGAAAATGGAACCATTTTTTAAAAGGTTGACAGGCATCACTGATTTCAAAGATGTGCTTCTAGCATTCATAATACCAATAATATATTTTCATAATAAGCACTTCAAAATGGCCTTGGCAATATCTTGACAAAACAGATCATTTTAATAAAGTCGGCATATCGAAGGTGACATAATGCTTTTTAAAATGTCAATTAACTATGTATGAATCCAAATAGTAATTCATTTATTTTATATAACCCCCAGGACTTTAATTAATACCTGTTCACCTGTTTTTATTCATTTAGCTGAACTCATAAGCCAGGGTGACTTAACTGGTAGCCTTGAGTCATTTCAACACATCTCTTTGATTTGTTTTGGGCAAGTAATTGAACACAATATTAATTTATTCTATAAAAAATGTATGTGCCTTGAGATATTTTCCACAAAAAAATAATACTTTTCTTTCCCTCAGAGTTAATAGGCAATGTTGTTTATGAACATGTGTTAAACAGGTAGCTCCAAGTAATTATTTGAAACCATATTGTTTCCAGGAAAGCACATTTTTGTCGGTGAAAGACTGCGAGGACAAACTCAACTTGAGCAAACTTCATAAAATTACTGTAAAATTGTAATTAATTTTGTTAATAAGCATCTATGCCAGGCATCCTCAAAGTCCGGACTCCGGTCCGGATCCGGACCGAACCACAACTGTCTCTGAGTCTGGACTCTGGGCAAATTATACTTTTCATATATATTATCTGTATTATCTGCGAGACATCGCCACAACGCAACGAGTCAAAATTATCTGCTATGTCCATAGACTGCAAACAGCGCTCTGCATGTCCTGTTCCACTGTCTGTGTGTGTCTGTCACATTCAGCATCCCGTCAGCGTTTTTTCCCCCCAAACAATCTGCGAATCAGAGGCACAGTAGGGCGGGTCTTCGCGGAATGCGGGTGGTAAAAATGTGTCTCTCGTCTCTTTCAACCTGTCTGAGTCAGAGCGAGAGTTTAAAAAAAAAAGAGAGTCAGAGCGAGAGTTAACAGCTCATCTAGTTCCATCTGCACTGTAGCTAGCAGCCTAGTTTCACCTACCGGGGTGGCAACTGCCACCCTAAAAATAGGCCTTGCCACCCCAGCTGCCACCCCAGTTGGCAGCTTTGTTTTGAAAGAAAAGTTGTGGCTCATCGGACATTTATGAGAGAAAGTCTCTAATATCCGAATGCAAGTGAATGCAGCACAAGATGCACGTCATGTAACCCCTCCCCTGGTCCTGGCGCGAGCGAGGACATATGATTGGCGGCGATTTCATTTCAACGGGAAGGCGCAAAACGAGAAGCATTCGGACCCAAGCACAGAAGGAATGAGGTATTTGCGGTCTACACTGACAGAGAAGAGACTGTCAGTTTGGCTGTACTCAGCATTGAATCAAAACGCACTAAAGCTGTTGATCTTAATACGTTTGTGAGGCGTTTTGCTGAACAAAATGGTAATCGCCGCATTCAGCTGTAATACACGTCAACTTGATGCTCTGCTCACGGATGAGCATACAAAACTATTAAGATGATGACCTTACGTGTGTAAATATATTTTTTTCTTTGAGGGTGTCTGCCCCCAAAAAACTGTTTTAAGTCCTGAGAAAGTCAAATAAGACGGTGTGTAAAACTTCACTGCCCAGCCAAAAAAAAGTAACCACTTTGATTTAACTAGGTTAGTAGGTAAGGACTTTCCACTGGATAATAACTGAAGTATAAAAGAATGCATGACTGAAGTGATGGAGACCATGTTGAAGGCAAACAAAAAGAGGAAATAACAGGTCAAATCAAGCAAATCCCCCTCTCAGATCTCACAGCAACCAGAAGAACATACTGGCTGGTGATTTGATTAATCTTTGTGATGGAATAAAAAATGCACAGTGCATTTCTTTAGCTGTGGATGAGTCCACTGACACCGCTGACATTGCTCAGTTGCTGGTGTTTGTGAGTTGTTATGATGAGGCAAAGGGGGAGTTTGTTGAAGATGTGTTGGGCCTGACGAACCTCAGTGGACACACAAGGGGGCAAGACATTTATAAAGCAATAATGGGAATGCTGAATGAAAAAGAGTGCAGCTGCCTTTATTCATAACTGTGTAGCTTTTACACTGCGACTCTGAGGGATCAAGCACAGACACAATAACAATGAAAACTGCTGCATACAGATTATTTTTGTTTTTGCAACCTCGTGTTAAGAATGTTGTTGCAATTGTTTAAAAGTTTGAATGACCGTAATAAACGGACCTTTGTCTTATTGAAACATTTATGTTGGACCTTTAAGATTTGTATTTGAGTACCCCTGATCTATGCAAAATAAATACTTTGACTTATTTTCATTAAACAGTTACAGCTTCCAGGTAGGGGCAACAACCTTACTGCTGGTCGAACAAACCCCTGCAGATCATACACATTATACAAAACAGACACATGCTGAATGAAGCACATATGCTGTGTTGCAGTATATCACAGTTGGGCCAAGACAACAACCCCCCACTGCCTTTTATGTTTAAAGAGCAGTGATTTACAGATGTATTTAATCATATAAATATACTGTACGTACACACGCAAACACACACTAAGTATAATAGCAGGGTTCTGTTTTATCAGTGACATTGATCAAATGATGGTCGGGATTAGCCAACACCATGTGTGACATTGTGGCTTTTTGCCAGAGCTGCTGCTGAAAGACATTTAAGAGTCATAAGCGAAGCCATTAAAACATGGCCGGTGTGTTATGTGTTAGCCACTCCCTGTCAACTGGATGATGTACAGTCCTTTTGTTAAATAGAGGAGAAACAGCAGGAGACATCATATAGACAAAAAGAGGAACATTAATTAAGAGTGATGAAATGGATTCAATTGACTTCAGGAGTGAGAAAAGAAGATACAAGAGGAGAATCTAAATGAAAGCATGGCCTTTAAGTACAAATAGATTTAGCATTTAGATACTTCAGTAACCTTCCCGTAAGCAGAGGAATCCGACAGAGATAAAGACAGGGATATTCTCTTGTAGAGCAGCCACCAAGGTGGACTAAACAACGGCAACAATAGGAGGTAAATGACAGGTCAGAGGTCAGAGCCAGCAGGAGGAAATGACATCAGCAGGAAGTATGAATAAACAGTGGGGTACAATCTTCCAATACAAGCTCTGACCTTGCAAGGGATTAGTAGTGGCATTATCTCTCAAATATACAGATGTCGGAAAATGAGCCAGGGAGTAACCTTCCAAAAACAAAGTTTGTAATTTCAAGGTTTATGTTTAGCTGAAACAAAGACATATAATCCAAATTACAATATATCCATGATAATTGCGCAAAGCACTAGTTCAATATGAATTTCAGTGTGTGGCATTCAGGAAATATGATGCTGTTTTCTCATGCAATATGCAGACTAATTTAAAATGTTCGTAAAGGAAGACCTCGTCATTATCTTTATTTGAATAAACATCCTTATGCCATACAAACAAATCACACAATTCGAAACAACAATGTTAAGAAGATAAAAGAAGAAATAAAGAGCTCTCATGTTCAGTAAAAGGG
Organism: Pseudochaenichthys georgianus; assembly: GCF_902827115.2. NCBI lineage: Eukaryota > Metazoa > Chordata > Actinopteri > Perciformes > Channichthyidae > Pseudochaenichthys > Pseudochaenichthys georgianus. The sequence goes on along the minus strand of NC_047511.1, from coordinate 23,922,957 downwards.
CATCTCTATCTATATATGGCTCTACATTTTCAGACGGAGCTAACCATAGAACCCACAGCAGGGGGCTTCAACTATCGAATGCTCCCAAATCAACAATACACATCAAAACCCACGTAACCTGCAGGACAGCTCCATTCACACCTGAGAGAGAGGAGGAGGAGGTAGAAGATGAGGAGAGAGGGACAGAGTTTAAAAGCAAAGGAGGGGAAGAAGGTCGGCGATGTAAAATAAATGGAGATAACCAGAGAGAAAGACATGCCTCTATGTCAGGCATCCTCAAAGTCCGGACTCCGGTCCGGATCCGGACCGAACCACAACTGTCTCTGAGTAAATTATACTTTTCATATGTATTATCTGTATTATCTGTGTTATCTGCGAGACATCGCCACAACGCAACGAGTCAAAATGATCCGCTATGTCCATAGACTGCAAACAGCGCTCTGCATGTCCTGTTCCACTCTCTGTGTGTGTCTGTCAACGCATTGGTCCAATCACATTCAGCATCCCGTCAGCGTTTTTTCCCCCCAAACAATCTGCGAATCAGAGGCACAGTAGGGCGGGTCTTCGCGGAATGCGGGTGGGAAAAATGTGTCTCTCGTCTCTTTCAACCTGTCTGAGTCAGAGCGAGAGTTTAAAAAAAAAAGAGAGTCAGAGCGAGAGTTAACAGCTCATCTAGTTCCATCTGTACTGTAGCTAGTAGCCTAGTTTCACCTACCGAGGTGGCAACTGCCACCCTAAAAATAGGCCTTGCCACCCCAGCTGCCACCCCAGTTGGCAGCTTTGTTTTGAAAGAAAAGTTGTGGCTCATCGGACATTTATGAGAGAAAGTCTCTAATATCCGAGTGCAAGTGAATGCAGCACAAGATGCACGTCATGTAACCCCTCCCCCGGTCCTGGCGCGAGCGAGGACATATGATTGGCGGCGATTTCATTTGAACGGGATGGCGCAAAACGAGAAGCATTCGGACCCAAGCACTGAAGGAATGAGGTATTTGCGGTCTACACTGACAGAGAAGAGACTGTCAGTTTGGCTGTACTCAGCATTGAATCAAAACGCACTAAAGCTGTTGATCTTAATACGTTTGTGAGGCGTTTTGCTGAACAAAATGGTAATCGCCGCATTCAGCTGTAATACACGTCAACCTGATGCTCTGCTCACGGAGCATACACAACTATTAAGATGATGACCTTATGTGTGTAAATATATTTTTTTCTTTGAGGGGTCTGTCCCCAAAAAACTGTCCTGAGAAAGTCAAATAAGACGGTGTGTAAAACTACAGTGGAAAGCCAAAAAAAAGTAACCACTTTGATTTAACTAGGTTAGTAGGTAAGGACATTCCACTGGATAATAACTGAAGTATAAAAGAATGCATGACTGAAGTGATCAGTGGTGTAGTGGGGATTTTTTTACTGGGGGGACGCTATTTTAAATTAGGTCATCCCAAACAAGTGCGCACGCGCGCAGTGCACTCACAAAACGGGCAGACAGGTCCACAGAAACTACCGGTATGCTTAGTCCTACTTTACTTACTGTACTGCAAAAAGCAGACGGCGCTGTGCTCAACAGACACACACAGACTCAAAACCATGGACACACTGGCACATACGTTACATAAACAATGTATAGGCCTAAATTGCATAAACTACAGTATTGCAACTAAGCAGACAGCGCTGCTTTTCTCTCTCTCTATCTCCACTTTCAAAATCTATTTAAAACTCATAACAAACAAACAAAATTCCCAAAGTTGTCCTGAAATTAACTTATTAAATAAACAAAACGAAAAATATATATAGCCTACTAATGCAAACATTGAATCTGGACGGGAAATTATTCTGATTAGGCCTAGCCTACATTGCAAATAAGCAGACAGCGCTGCTTTTTTCACACACACACACACACCTTGCGTTTTGAAGACTGATACATCAGATATGGATGAACAAACTTTGCAGCCCAGTTTCCCAGCTTTGCAGTCTATCCACGGGTATGTCTCTTGTTTCCTCCGCCACATCTCCTCCGTCCATACCTCTGGGAAAGGTGAGCTTGAGCTAGCCAGGGGAACGTTGCTAGCGCAGCTAACGTGCACGTTAGCTAGCATTATCCACGTCTTTAGGCGGCTCTTCTGATGATGTACTGTAGTACTAGTAGCAGCTTCACTTGTAGCTTCGGTGCTGCTAGACTCTTTCTTCTTGTGAATTATATTCTTTTTAGAAAAGAAGTCAAGTAAAAAATGGTTGCCTGCCATTATAGAGCTTTTTCGTTAGCGTTCTTGAGGGAAAGAGCTGCCGCAAAATCGGCGGGCGGTAAGCTGGCCGTGGGTGTGTCACTGACACACCCCCAGCTCGCCGCGGGGTCACGAGCGTGATGACTAATCATAATTCTTTAAGGAAATCGTTTTTATTTTTTATTATAATTACTGTGATATGTATTATGTTTTTGTCATTATTACAACAAATACACACTTGCAACTGATAAGACTGGCAATGATTTTATATTTATTAGACTATTACAAAAAAGATCATGCTCCAAATAAGTGGGGGTACGGTGTACCCCCGCGTCCAACGCCCACTACACCACTGGAAGTGATGGAGACCATGTTGAAGGCAAACAAAAAGAGGAAATAACAGGTCAAATCAAGCAAATCCCCCTCTCAGATTCCACAGCAACCAGAAGAACATACATACTGGCTGGTGATTTGATTAATCTTTGTGATGGAATAAAAAATGCACAGTGCATTTCCTTAGCTGTGGATGAGTCCACTGACACCACTGACAATGCTCAGTTGCTGGTGTTTGTGAGTTGTTATGATGAGGCAAAGGGGGAGTTTGTTGAAGATGTGTTGGGCCTGACGAACCTCAGTGGACACACATGTCATTAAAACTATAGTGAGCATTTTACCTGTTGACGGGGTGTATCAGTGCTACTCTGAGGAAATGGCACAGTGGATATGATGCTGTCTCTGGAGAAAGTCTTGTCACATTTAGACACATACACACGATGGACTAATAAGAAAAATAAGCAATGTATCACAACAAAAACCTCATAGCCAGCAATAACAGGGACATCTCTTCCAACTTACACAGCTTTGTGTTATTAAGTCCCACAGGCAGACTTAAAAACTGCTGTTATTAGGAACTACAGGGCTGAGATGGTGGTGAGAGAGAGAGAAAGAGAGAGAGGAGATAAAGAAAAAAGAGAGAACAAATGGACCGTCCATATCATAGCTTTACAAACACACATGGGACCTTTTGTTGCTAAAGCTTGCAACAGTGACATTAGTGTGATCCAGCAGCTCACATATATAAGATTACATCGTCTTTGTACACACACACACACACACACACACACACACACACACACACACACACACACACACACACACACACACACACACACACACACACACACACACACACACACACACACGCACACACACATTAGTGTACAAAAAGGAAGGCACATATTTACATATGAAACTGTGTATAAATAGTTAAACCCCAATTCAATCCATCTTCTCCATAGATTTAAGACTAAAATAGCAGCAGACTAAGGCTGCGGCCCCACGAGGACGAAAACGGCTAAACGCATAGGATTAACGCAAACGCAATCGCAAACGGCTTCCGTCCACATGCAATAATTATCCGGATAGTGTCTGCCCACACGAGACCGCTCCGTTTAGCTCCAACCGCTGGAGAAGCTGCAGTACATATGCAGGAGCCTGTAGGTGGCGCTGTAACTTCCTCCACAAAAGCAGCGAAGAAGAAGGTTGTCATGGTTGCCCTTCTGTTTATTCTCCGCGGTGGGGGCCGAGGGAACCGGGCAGAGTTTTTCGCCAGTCAGCGTGTATTAAAGTTGAAATCTTCCGGACAAAATTATAAAAGTGCCGGTCACAGGTCTTCTTTGTTATTTATTGAGCTTTAAAACAAATGAATAACGACTCTATATAATATAATGATAAAATACACGGAGCCTCTCTTTTTCCTCCCTCTCTTCGGACAGCGCCAGTGTCTGTCTCATGCAGCAGCTCATCCAGTAATCAGTGACCCGGCCGACTGTAAAAATAAACATATTTATAACTAGTTTAGGGAGTTTGAGAGGTAATTAAAATAGCTAAGGGTGATGATCTGACTTGAAGTGTGTGTTTTGCTGCAGAGGGAGGAGCTGCAGGTGAGCAGAGCTGCGTGTCTCCGTCCTGTCAGATTAGACTTCACTCGCGAGAGAAAGATAAATAATCTGAATTCAGGGTGCAGTTTACTTTGACGTGGGGGTGAGCAGCAGAGGTGGGGAGAGGCGGGGCTATTGCCTCATCATTATTGCTGTAGATGTTGCACAAACAACTGTAGCATGGTCAATAGCGTCCGGAGCACGATAGCAACTCTGCGATCCGCCATTGTTGTTGTTGTTGGTGGCGAAACACTTCAGCACTGGCGCGGGGTAAGTGGAGGTGAGCAGAAGAGGTGGGGAGAGGCGGGGCTATTGCGCAATCACTATCAGTGATCTGAAAATGTCCGTATAGGGCGCACACACGGAGCTGTTTGACCCCCCAGAGAGTGGCGTATGCATTTCTATCCACCTTGGGACCCGTTGTCGTTTCCTCAGTCGTTTAGTGCCATATTCGGTCGTCCTCGTGTGGCCGAACGGTCTATATGACACTAAACAGTAACGCAAACGACCAAATTCGTCCTCGTGGGGCCGCAGCCTAAGCGTTGCCACCCCCCAAAAGTTACGGCTAAGGGTGCATGCTGACATTTGATAGTGTGAGTGAAGGAAGATATAAGCAGGAGCTGTGTGTACTGCCTGTGTGATTGTGATTGTTTCTGTAAATGCAAACAGGGCCTGCCTAGTTGTAATTCAAGAAGCACGTGTGTGTGTGTGTGTGTGTGTGTGTGTGTGTGTGTGTGTGTGTGTGTGTGTGTGTGTGTGTGTGTGTGTGTGTGTGTGTGTGTGTGTGTGTGTGTGTGTGTGTGTGTGTGTGTGTGTGTGTGTGTGTGTGTGTGTGTGTGTGTGTGTGTGTGTGTGTGTGTGTGTGTGTGTGTGTGTGTGTGTTAGTTGGGTAAGAGAGAGAAAGAGTTAGTGTATGAGTGTGTTTGTGTGTGACCAGTACGATGGTAGACAACGTAAGCCCTAGCCTTCACAGCTTAAGCCCACTCACTTTTCTCCCCCATAAGGCAAACAGTGGATAGACCACAGGGCTTAGCTGGGGAAAGAGGAGGAGAGGACAATATATGGAAACTAATTCAATTTCAGCCTCTTTGCGCTGCTTCCCAATCTGCAAATACCACCACAGGCTGATGTAAGGAAATGGAAATCTTGACTAACTCAACGACACACTATGAAAAACTGTAGATTGGAACCCTATGGAAGAGTGCTTATACACTTCAGCAGCGTTCAACCAGTTAAATGCCTTCCCACAAGTACAGCCTCTGGAGCTGCTCCCTCCTTACCTGTCACCCTCTCAGTTTTCCTCTATATCATCTAATGAACTTTGCAAATGGTGGGAACACTGTCATCCCTCTTAGTCTCGAAAGAAAGTCGGCTTTACAGTTTCCATGGCTAAAGCCAAAGAAACACTTTTTTTCACAGATGACGTTTTTTTACCTACTTTTTGGATTTCATGTGTTGCATTTTTAAACACAGTTTGAAGAGAAGATGAATAGAGAGAACCTTTGACTTTTTACTGTACTTCCTTTGGTTTCTCGCATTTGTTAAATTGAGCTGATAAGAACAGTGATTGATTGATAAATAAATAGTTTCAGTCATTTTTGCAAAGTTGAGGCTTCTGATTCCTTTTTTTCAGAGTTTTGGACTGTTGGTTGGATAAAACAACAATTCATGTGAAAACTGCAACGATAAAAAAAAAAAATTAGATGTATCAAGAAAACAATAAGTTATGGATTATTAACTAAATGATTTTAAAGTTGCAGCCCTTGATAACACAGAGTACTTATTACTCTGTGCTTCAGCATCCATTCTAGCTCGGCCTAATGCTGGTTGTTTCCCCACGGCTCAGGCACTCTCATTGATTTGCAGAGATAATAACCCGCTTTATGAGTCTTTGCCCTCACCATGTCCACTAGCACTCTGCAACAGTTACCACCCCCTTCCTACAGTCTCTCCTACCCCTCAAGGAGAAAACATACTGCTTATGAACTATCCTACTAGGTGCTACTTTTCCGTACTCCTGCTCCATTGGCTTTGAGGGTCTTGCTGTGATATGGGAAAGGGTCATGGATGTTAGCCTAGGGGCTTCCTCTGCCGTTGCATTGTTTTACGCTTAATGGTATTGATGGCAGAATGATTGCAGCTCTCCTCTCAGGTTGTATTTTGATGGTTGCATTAAACATTTATGTGGCCAGGTGAATTAAACATTGACAAGAACCTCGACGATTTACCCCCCTACATTGCTAATGGTACTCAAGTGTGCGTCTCCAGGAAGTACATTTTATGATCATTTCTTAATTCGTATACAACAATTGTTTGGAAAATAGTTGTATTGTTACAAACAGGCTTAAAGAGCCTGTGACACGGTTTTCCCCCATCATCCAAACCCATCAATTTGAGTACATATTGTCCCCTTGAAAACCGTTATTGAACTGATTTTGGATATTTGTACTTTGATAACCATTAATCTGCCTTCAATGTTGACAATTTTCTGAATCTTCTCGCGGATTCTTCAAGTCCCGCCAAATGATGGGTGACGTCATTGCGGGCACAGCGCTCCAGCTGCACCGTCCAGGATCCCAGCATCTGCATGTAAACCTTTATATATATACAGTCAGATGTAAACGCACGACGGCGCACACAGCAGCAAGCTCAGACAGCGATGACAGGTTAATGTTGAACGTGTCTGAGAGCTCATATGAGGCTGAAGGATCGGTTTATGTTGTATCTTCTAAGTTTAGGAATGAGGTGCGTCAATATGGGCGATCATATGGTCATGTAGCCAGTGGTGGACTGGGACTAAAAATCATCCCGGGACTCTCGACCGGCCCACTTCGGTACCGCTAGTAAGCTGTCAACGGGGGGAGTGGGGGATGTAAAATACAAATATAATGTCTGTGTCTTTGACATTAGCGCTGCTAGCCACCTGTGCCCTGTACTACGAAGCCAGTTCAACAGACCCTGGATATGTTTGAGTAACAAACTAACAACAACAAACTAACAAACGAGATCTCGCTAAGCGGTCCTACGACGCTGGTTATCAACTCGGTAAATCAAGCCAGGGTTTCTCTCTCCAGCTGAGAGCGCGTTCACGTCTAAGACACGAGTGGATCTGACTTTAATTACATTTGACTCGAGTGTTTCGTCAACATAATGTGTTAAATAATACTTCTGCATCCAGTCTGTGACACTGTGAGTGTTGCACGGCCAGATGAGGCTGGAGAAGCTGACTCAGATAAGGAAATATATGATATTATCTGATTGATGATGTAATATGAATGATAAGTGCGACACGTCGGCGTCTTCTCTGCATACGGCAGTTTACACTGTATTTCCTTTATCCTGTAATATGACTTGAGAGATTTAAATTCCGCACACTGAGTGGATCTCTTTTCTATAGACGCCGGAGGCGGACAGCGTCAGGTAAAATAAGTTATTTAGCCTTCTCAAACCTGAGCCTCACGCGCCGCCTATGGGGGATGTGCTAGTTACTTATCCGACCGGCCCACTTCGGTACCGGCCCATCGGGATTCGTCCCGATGGCCAGTCCGCCACTGCACCCACAGTCCGCCACTGCACCCAGCCCACGTAAACTGTCAACGGGGGGAGCCTCGCTGCGGGGAAACGGTGGACCTAGTGTCCCGATCGGAGTGGGAATAATAATAATAATCCGTGCATTTTATCTATTAATTTCCCCAACATTGTGGTAAAAAACCACACGTTTAATCCACGTTGTTGGTGTACTACAACTACAAAAAGCATCGGTTTGTTTTCTCATCAGTAAATGCAGACCGGCTCAAACAAACGATTTTTAATCATCATCCTCACTCATCATTTAATGTATCATATGTTCGCCGAATTGACATGAAAGCACTAATAAATGTAGTTTCATCCACTTGAGTTTATAACCACAAAAATAATCGATTTGTTTTTATATCACATCCGACGGGAGGAAATTCAGCAGCTCTCACTCCCGATTTTTAATCCTAATGTAATCATCATCTTCACCACGATCATTTATGTTTATGTCGCCGAATTGACATGAAAGCACTGACAAATATGAATATACTGTAGTCAACTTCATTAAAACGTTCTTAACGTGCCTAAACTCAGTAATTCACCATTTCTACGCATGACACAACACACTTTGTCCGTGTTTGGCTCTCGAAGCGTTCCCGCATTGACGTCACTTCCGGCTTCCCCCAAAACTTCAAAATGAGTGAAGGAATTTCCCCGCGATGTTCGAAATTATTGATATTTAACGAAACGGTATCGCTTTTTCTTTTTTAAACTGATGGTTCGAGATTACTAGTAGCCCAATATTTCATTGCACAACAGTTGTTGGGATGCTGTCACAGGCTCTTTAACACTCACTTAAACCAAGCTATTAAAAAAAATATTATACAGCGTCCATGAAGGGTAACAGATCCCCCATTTCTAAACTGCAAACCAAGAATAACCTTGATCACGCGCACACACACACACACACACACACACACACACACACACACACACACACACACACACACACACACACACACACACACACACACACACACACACACACACACACACACACACACACACACACACACTGGTGATACACAGACACAGATTATCTATTGACTTGCTCCCCTTAGCAGCCTACATCAATCTGCTGTACTGCTCTGTGCATTGTAATCGACTGCTTTAAGAGTTACATTATGTACCTACTGAATGTCAGATAGGGAAAAGCAAACAAGCTATTACACTATCTAAGTTCACATTACATTATGTCTCACAGCACTTAGACTGTAGGTGGTGAATAACTAATTTGTAAACAAACAACATGGAGGGATAGCAAACAAACGCTCAAAGAGAAATATAGATGTAAAAGGAGAGAAGGCAGAAAGAGATAGACGGTGATGTACGATGACAGCAGGCTCAAGGAACAGCGGTTTACATCATTACCATATCACCGTGAGTTTTCATAACGCAAATACAATAAAGTACCCTTTCATTTTTTGATTTTAGGGGTTTCAATATTGCACTATGCAATGCAATCATTGCTTGCAAGAAATGGATATTGTGCTGAAGGGTGTGACATGTTCATAAATCCCACAAATGGTGCAGAATAATAAAAAGTGAACACTGGCTTAAGGTTAAAAGCTAGCACAGTAACTCTTGAGCTATGAGTTTATCCTAACGACCTCGTCATACTGTATAAGCGAGCATAACAATCACATGTCGTTTTCATTGTCAGTAAGATAGTTACAGTGCTTTTGCAGCTGCTTTTATGTTAACTCACCTTGTAAAAAGCACTATGACACACTGGGGAGTGAGTGTGTATCAAAATGTCCCCAGCGGCAAAGAAAACTGTATATGAACGCAGGAAGGCACACAAAGTTACACAAAGGCATGTCAACAAGTACAGAGGCACACACATATACATGTACACACATGGTACACACACATCAGCAAAGACACACATACAGCCATACTTCATTCTTGAGGTTCTGCTTAAGTAGGGAAGCCCCATCTATCAATGCTCTGTGCATTTAGAGTAAAGCGCCTCAGATGAAAGCGAGAGCTGAAAGATGAATGGAAAGAAGGACGAGAGGGGAAAAGAGAGGAGAAGGGGTTTGGCGTTGGAACAGGGTTTATAAATGAAAAAAGGGGGGGAAATGGAGATATGGGGTATGTTGATATTGTGAGAGCTTTGGGAGGGAGGGACAGTGGGGTAATCAAAGAAGAGAATAAGACTCTAAAAATGGAATGACAACAATAATCTCTCAAGCTGACACATGGGTAAATACAGATGGACATACCAATGAAATGAACAATCTGATAGCTCAGTCCTTCATATTCAACAGCACAACACAAGCACATCCTTCTGGACCATGGGCTGTCAGCGTCAACATTTCTTATTAGGTGCAATATAGCTGCACAGTAGGAGGAAGAATGTTCAATACATATTTGTCCCACTTTCAATTCCAATTAATGATGTCCTTAATGTAGCACAGAACTAGCACAGAACTACACAAAGAGCCTGCATGATTTAACTAGAATATAGGATTACATTATGGCTAATAGTTATAATTATATACACCTTGTGATGGTTTTCTCAGTTTGTTTTGAATGTCTTTAAGGTTACTTAAAATACATTCAAAGGGCTTCACAGTTGCAAATTGAAACCAAACTTGCAAGTAAACTTATTAGAACACATCATTTAAACTAACTCACTATATTATCAGGTGTCTACAAATATTTAGCTTGGAATCCACTGGCCGTTGGCAACACAACAAACCAAACAAGAGTTGTATTGTTCTGTTGTATGAAAGTGCTCATATTCTGTATTGATGATTCAGCATCTAAGACTTGTATAATACTTGGAAAAGCTCTAAAAATCACCTACTGCATCACTGTCCGTGCAATAAATGAAGAGGACTCTGACTTCCATCATTCTGAAGCCTGAAATAATCCCTCCCACTTCGCAACTTTATAGCTGCTCAGCTTGAAGTCCTCTAAAAGCAGACTAAATCTGTTTATTTTCTTCCCTCTCACTCATACACAGTCTCCCACAGGTGTGTCACTCCATCTTGTATTCACACAGATGTATACAGAAGGCCATGACTGACAAGGTGAGGGAGTGTGGGGAGGCGTGCGGGTGAAAGAGGAGAATTACCATATGTAAAGGACGGAGGTGCCAAGGTCTCTCTTTGTGTCTCTCTGGATAAAGCAGGTGAGCTACAAGGGACAGAATAAGTGCAGGTACAAGCGTACACTCTCAATGCTGACACAAAAAGGATGTATGTGAATGCAAATCACACATGTAGAACAAAAGGCGTGAGAGGAGACAAGGAGGTGTCTCTGTCTGACCAGGTGTGTTGAAGATGCCGCATAGACCATCACCTGTGGATGGGTCGGGCACTGAGGAGGTCAGCGGTGCTGGAGTCATCTGATTAGCACTGGGAGCCAGGACGAGTACAGTTTCTCATCAGGATCAGCTTTAAAACCAATGTTATAGTGGTACTATTCATTTGATAGAGAGATAGGCAAACTGTGACCATGGTCTCTGTATCCTAAGGGAATAAAGAACTTAGGTAGTCCCCCTTTTTTATTTTTCAGTTAAGAATACGTGGAAAGTGTGGTTGTCTGTGTCTTTGTCACTGCAGAATTTGTGTCCGTTACTGGAAAAGAGGGCACATTTGCATTGTTTTAAAATGTTTTTTCTCATCAATACTTTCAAAACTTCCTCAGCATTATCTCAAACTATTTACAGTAGAATGGTACATGGGACCAGTGATTTTAATTGTTTTAAATCAACAACACAATCTATCTGTACAATCCATGTTTCCTGTTAGTGCCACAATGAAGTCAACGTTATTATTTGGATTCATAATTTGATAAATGAATTAATGATGTAAAATTATTTATATTGCCATGGTGAATATCTTTTGATGAAATTATTGTTTATTTTAAATTGTAAATATGATCCGTTTCCTTGTACCTTCCGGTGTTTATTTAAGTGAGGTAATTGAGGACAGCCGCGGTGCTCTGAGACCTGATGAGACGGGGAGCGGAACAGTTTTTCGACCGCAAATTGTAAACAGAAATTAGTGTTGCAAATTGGACTGCAAAGTATAGTTTATATAAGAAAGTATATCGCCGAAATATTGATTTAGATTTGTTATTTTGAGACTATTTAAGTCAATACTTTTTTGTTAATAAATTACATTTTTTGACTGAAAACCTTCGGCTGCTTATTGCTTTGGATTGCGTGTCGTCAACCCCGCTCTATAGTGGCAAAAGGAAACCTTGGATGCAGACTGGGCCGGTCGTGAGTAAATAAATGAAATAAATCTGTGTACGCATTGAATGGAATGTCGGATGTGTTAAAGTCTAAGAGGAAATCATAATGGCGATGCACACCTTGGAGGAGGAATGTAAATACCTGTGGATCGTCTGTGAAAAGAATGTGATTGAATTTGTTTGTGCAACAAAAGAAGCCAGTAGGCGTGCTCTGTGAGACTCATTAAAGGAGCGCAACGTCTTTTACGCACGGCCTAAAAACAAATAAATAAATCATGTCGGACAATCCCAGGACTTCTGCTGACGTAGAAACATTGTTAAAATCACTCCAAGCCTCCCGCAGTGGGAAATTAGGAGCATGCACAAGGAAAATGAACGAAATGAAGGCCTTGCTTGTGGAGGATGGGAATGTGGAACATGTGAATGAAGCTTTGGAGATGTTTAAACAAAATATAAATGACTTGTGCAGTGTTCATGGATCCGTACAACCGCTGTTATCAGAGGAAGAGAGAGAGGAGGATCATGTGGACTGGTTTGAGCCAAAAATGACACATTTTTAATATTGTATGAAAGATGTGGATGTGTGGAAAAGAGAACAAATTGCACAATCAAAGATTCATCCCCATGACAGCATCTCTAATGTTTCACACAAGTCAAAGAGCTCAAAAACCTCTTCAGTCTCCTCAGCATGTATAAGAGCGTCTGCTGAAAAGGCTGCCCTGCTAGCCAGAGCAGCTGGATTAAAGGACAAACATGCACTGCTATTAGAACAAGCAACACTAAAAGCTAAACTGGAACAAAAACTGGAACAAATGGAACTGGACACAGAAATTGCACCATCTGCTTCTAAAATAAAGGTTCTGCAAAGCATTGGCGTGGAGGAAAAAATGGATGATCAAATTCAAGATGGAATGAATGCTTATCTGGAGGAAAGCAAAGAAAGAAGCACAGACACTTTGGATCCTGAAATCTCAGCCATGGAGTTCATACAGTTGGGTGCAGTGCCTAAAACACCACTTCAGAGGACTGTCATTAATCTTCACAGCCCTCAGCAACCCACAACACAGTTTAGACCTTTCAAAATGCCCACAATGCATAGCTCCACCCAACGCAATAAAACCCATGATAACCTCGACACTGTTATACAGAGACAGAGAGATATTGCTGCCCTCATCATTATGCAGCAGAAACTTACCTTGTTACCAACAATGGAGATAAAAGTGTTTGATGGTGATCCACTTGAATATCAGTCCTTTATGCGAGCTTTCGAACACTTTATTGAGGATAAAACAGCTAACAGTCATGACAGGCTCTACTTTCTCGACCAGTACACTTCCGGCCAGTCCAAAGATCTCGTTCGCAGCTGCCTGCATATGGATACCCAAAGAGGTTGCACAGAAGCCAAACAGCTATTAAAGGAGCACTTTGGGGACGAGATCAAAGTAACCAGCGCCTATTTGGAAAAGGCAATGAACTGGACATCAATTAGACCGGATGATGGCAAAGCGCTTCAGGCATATGCAATGTATTTAAGAGGATGCTGCAATGCTATGCAAGATGTACAGTACATGGATGAACTAGATATTCCTTCCAATCTAAGATCAATAATATCTAAACTCCCTTACAAACTGCGAGAAAAATGGCGCACAGTGGCTTATGATATATTACAGAGAACAAAGGAGTGAGCTAGATTTTGTGACCTTGTGGAGCTTATGGAAAAACAAGCTAAAATACTCCTGGACCCATTATTTGGGGATATACAGGATCGCCACATCTCTAGCCCAAGGATGGCCACTAGGAGCCAACCCATGAGCCATAGAACACCTAAAAGTAGAGGCAGCAGCTTTGCCACCATCATCGCAGCAGCATGTGATCAGGAGAGCAGCGCCGCACCGTCAAACACAGAGCAGCGTTGCACCTTCAAACAGCCACAAGGGGGCAGTCCTGCCTCTTTTTGCTACTTTTGTAAAGGCAAGCACGTGCTGACTGATTGCCATCAGTTCAAAAATCATCCACACAAGGAAAAGGTTGACTTTTTGAAGATAAATGGTTATTGTTTTGGATGTTTGATGAGGGGTCATATGAGCAGGAACTGTAGGAAAAGGCTGACATGTCAAACGTGTCAAAAGAGTCACCCAACAATACTTCACATTGACAGTCCACTTCTACAAAAGCCTCCCCCTACTGAAACAAAAGGAGCTTGGGTCAACAGTGCACTTGTCTCAGCTGGTGAAGCTACTGGGGCCGGTAGGGATTGTGCCCTAGCCATAGTGCCTGTTCGAGTCAAGGTTCACAAAGGAGATAAGTTTATCTCAACCTATGCTTTTCTTGATCCCGGCAGTTCAGTGTCATTCTGCAAAGAGAATCTAATGAGACAGCCGAATCCCAAATCACGAAAAAAGACAGTCGTTCTACGAACAATGGGTCAGGAAAGACTTGTAAAGAATTACGAACTCAAAGGATAGGAGATAGGAAATGTAGATGGCAGTACTTACCTTAACAGTCAGGTGTACACACAGAGTAAGATTCCTGTCTCAAAAGAAAATGTACCTACCCAAAAGGATCTGGAAAGATGGCCTTATCTAAGTGACATACAGCTGAAAGAAATTGATGCTGACATAGAGCTACTAATAAGAGTTGATGTTCCTAAGGCAATGGAACCTTGGGACATAATAAGAAGTCAAGGAAATGGACCATATGCAGTCAGGACAGTGTTTGGATGGGTGGTAAATGGACCACTCAACGCTTGTACTGTTGTGGAATCCGGACCTATGGTCACAATGGTCAACAGAATATCAGTAGCCAACCAGAATGATCTCCTCATCACACAATACAATCAGGACTTCTCGGAAAAAGATTATGAAGAGAAGAAGGAAATGCCAGGTGAAGACAAAAGGTTCATGGAGATAGCATCAAGCTCAGTAGAACTCAAGGACCTGTCTCAGGAGAAGCAGTGGAGGCATGTGAGCTCCATGGACAACCCTACCGACGATGCATCCCGTGGGCTGCATGTAGAAGACTTTGTAAAGACATCAAGGTGGATAACAGGACCTAAGTATCTGGAAAAGGAAAAGGAATATTGGCCAAAAACACCTAAGAACCTGGGCCTTATTCCATCAGAGGACCCAGAGGTTAGAAAGGACGTAGCAGTTAACAGTTTGAGTGTCCACGAAACCAACCCAACCAGCAAACTGTTTGAGTATTACTTATCATGGAGCAGACTGCAGAGAGGGGTTGCTTGGATACTTAAATTAAGGGGAATTCTTCTTCTGCTAAATCAAAGAAGGAAATCTGCAAAAGCTGACCTTGCCCCAGATTGGACTCTTTTGAAATCCTTAAAGGACAAAATGAACAAGCTAAAGTTGACATTTGGATCACAACATCTGTCTGTGGAGGACATTAGAGAAGCTGAAAAGTCAATAATTCACTTTGAGCAAAGACGTCACTTCTCTCAGGAACTTGCACTTTTGGAGAAAGGAAGGCAAGTAAGAGCAAGCAGCTCTATCAGGAAGCTGGACCCAATATTAGTTGAAGGCATATTAAGAGTGGGAGGACGAATAAGCAAATTGGCAATGCCAATGGGTCTGAAGAACCCCATTGTCCTGCCCAAAGACTCTACTATATCCAAACTGATCCTGGGCCACATCCATCAGCAGATTGGACACTCGGGGAGAAGCCACATGCTCTCAAGACTAAATCAAAGATTCTGGTTGCCTCGTGCTAACTCGGCAGCCATAAAAATAATCAGAGCCTGTGTTTTCTGCCGAAGAATGCCACAGTTGGAGAGCAGAAAATGGCTGACCTCCCCGAGGATCGGGTGTCTCCAGATCTACCACCTTTTACTCATGTTGGTATTGACTGGAGGTTAAACGAGGTTAAACGAGGCAGAGCAAATGTAAAACGTTGGGGAGTGATCTTCAACTGCCTCGTGAGTCGTGCCATACATCTGGAAGTTTCGAGCTCTTTGGACACTGACTCCTGCATCAATGCTTTGCGCAGATTCATATGTCGCAGAGGGCAAGTGACAAGCATCAGGACAGACAACGGCACAAACTTTGTGGGAGCACAGAAAGAGCTAAGAGCTGCTCTTAAAGACCTGAATCAACACAAGATTCAAAATGCATTACTCAGGGACGGAGTAAAATTTACTTTTAATCCGCCATATGGAGCCCACCATGGTGGAGTTTGGGAGAGGCTCATCAGACCTGTAAGATGCTGTGTTCCGTTCTAAAAGAACAGAGATTGGATGATGAGACTCTACAGACAGCTTTGTGCGAAGTTGAGAGCATCATGAATGACAGACCATTAACTACAGTTTCAAGTGACCCAAACGATCTCGAACCCCTCACGCCAAATCACCTCCTTCTGCTAAAGTCAAAACCGATTATGCCACCTGGACTCTTTCACAAGGAGGACTTGTACTCACGGAGGAGATGGAGATAGGCACAATACCTCGCAGATCTCTTCTGGAGGAGATGGATAAGAGAATATCTCCCAATCATGCAACAGCGAGTCAAATGGCACAACCCCAAACAGAACCTTCGCCCCAATGATCTCGTCGTCATCGTGGATAATACAGCACCAAGAAATTCCTGGCAAATGGGCCGGGTGATAAAGACATTGTCAGGGTCGAAAGGGCTTGTCCGAAGTGTCTTGGTGAAAACCAAGAGTAGCACCTTACAGCGACCAATTGTCAAGCTCTGTCTGCTTCTGGAAGCAGTTGATTGAACACAAGGTGTCATGTGCTAGTAACCTCTGACACCCAGTATGACACATACACACACATGCTCCCCCCCTTTCTCTTGAACTCATACAAAAACACCTAACACAAACATTGGACTATGAACTATGACAAAGATTGTATATTGATGACAGTTACATTTTGCGTAACTGCTTTTTTTTTTGTTACCTTTATTTAATCAGATTGGTCCCATTGAGATCAGATATCTCTTTTTTAAGGGAGACCTGCAGCATATAGGTTCCACATGAAACATAAAACAATAAAGGACATCATACATTATTTTTACAGGATACATTTACATAGTTATAGACATTTACAAGTGCCCATAGTATCAACGAGCATTTCATTTAGCCTAGCTTTAAAAACATGCAGAGGAATGAGATTGCTCAGTTTCAATTCTTGCTGAAGATTGTTCCAAGCAAGTGGAGCTGCGCACATAAAAGCTGTCTTACCTAAGACAGTCCTTGCTCTTGGCACATCTAACAAGACTACATCATGTGACCTCAGACAATAGCTGCTTGCAACTCTCTGTGTTATCAGAGAGCAGATATAATACGGGAGTTTACCCAACAAAGCTTTATAAATAAATAAGCTTGTTTTTTGGCTCTATTATAATGTATTAATTGTTTTGCTACTGCGTCAACAATTAGGGGCCGGTATGTTAGAGCCACAATGAAGTCAACGTTATTATTTGGATTCATAATTTGATAAATGAATTAATGATGTAAAATGATTTATATTGCCATGGTGAATATCTTTTGATGAAATTATTGTTTATTTTAAATTGTAAATATGATCCGTTTCCTTGTACCTTCCGGTGTTTATTTAAGTGAGGTAATTGAGGACAGCCGCGGTGCTCTGAGACCTGATGAGACGGGGAGCGGAACAGTTTTTCGACCGCAAATTGTAAACAGAATTAGTGTTGCAAATTGGACTGCAAAGTATAGTTTATATAAGAAAGTATATCGCCGAAATATTGATTTAGATTTGTTATTTTGAGACTATTTAAGTCAATACTTTTTTGTTAATAAATTACATTTTTGGACTGAAAACCTTCGGCTGCTTATTGCTTTGGATTGCGTGTCGTCAACCCCGCTCTATAGTGGCAAAAGGAAACCTTGGATGCCACTACATTTCCGATTCAGAGTATTAGCGTTGTAACTGCAGTAACAGGACATTTAAATGCACAATTATTGGATGTGCTGGAAAGTGTATACGCCCCTGGAAGCCTGGAAGTAGCAGTGATACTGTAAGTGGGTGATTCTTAGATTATAGGTTCTTACATAAAGGGTCAGGACTAAAACTGTCCAAGGGCCTGCAGCTGGAGGGTCTCCATTTGAAAATATTAGTTATTAAAATACCCATGAGTCCCAGGTTAATGCTAAATAAATTCAATATGGGTTTTTCAGTTTTTGTAGTCCAAGAACTACAGAGTACTCCAAGTGTCTTATTAGAGTAGGGGGCATACTTCACCATATGTGGATACCTTTGACAACCCTTCTGTAGAGTCAAACGCTATATAAATAGCAATGATTATATAATGAATTATCATAAAGTGTCAATTAAATAATTTAAACTAAAATAAAATGTCCGTGTTAATAGACCCCCTTCTTAAAACAATCAAATAACCATTATTGTTGTTGAATCGGGCAGTCACTGTGCAAAGCGGTCATTTCCCATGAGTTCATTTAGAAAACCTCTCATTTAATTTTAGTTTAATTGTAGTAGCACAGTAGTGAACTACAGGTTACTTACGTAACCCCAGTCTCAGAGTAACATGAAGTGAGATGTCTCACTATGGGATGCGCCTCATCGCGGAGCAAACAGAAGCATCAATCTCATTACGCCAATCCTGATTGGCTGGTGATCTTGACGTCAACGTCAGGGGAAATCACCCCCTATAAGTAGCCTGCGCCACGACGCATGCGTCATTCAAAATAAGCACCTCTTCTCGCTTCACCATAGCAAGGAGGGCCGTCTGGTGAGACATCTCACTTCATGTTACTCTGAGGACTGGGGTTACGTAAGTAACCTATAGTTCTCATTCATAACACTCCGTTCGATGTCTCACTATGGGATATTGTAGCTCCCGTATTGCCAGACGAGCTTATCTCGAAGATCACCGATCAACCAGAATTTAACAGGTGGAGTCCCGACTCAACAAGGTGCCCAGCATTGCTCGGGCCACGCTTGGAGCGGAGACGTCTAGCCTGTAAAAGCGGACAAAAGTGAGCGGCGAAGACCAGCTTACCGCTGCACAGATGTCTTGGATGGAAACACCCTTGAACAAAGCCCAGGATGTAGCCAGGCCCCGAGTCAAGTGAGCCCGCAGACCCGAAGGTGCTTGCAGATTCTGACTCGTATAGGCCAAAGCAATCGCCTCCACGATCCAGTGGGAGAGCCGTTGCTTAGTAACAGGCTTACCCTTGTGTGGTTTAGCCCAGGACACGAAGAGTTGGTCATTAAGACGAAGCTCTTTTGATCTGTCCATATATGTGTGTAAAGCCCGGACTGGACACAACAGATCCTGCTGCTGCAGATGTTCTACCAGTCTGTGGTGGCCAGTGTGCTCTTCTTTGCTGTGGTGTGCTGGGGTGGAAACACAAACACTAGGGACACTGGCAGGCTGAACAAGCTGGTGAGGAAGGCTAGCTCTGTAGTTGGAGTACAACTGGACAATCTGGAGGGGGTGGCAGAGGGGAGGACGAGGAGGAAGCTCGACAGCATCCTAGAGAACCCCTCCCACTCACTCCACGCAGAGCTAGTGAAGATGAGGAGTACGTTCAGCCACAGACTCATCCCTCCACCACAACGCACCAAGCGCCTCGGACAGTCCTTTGTGCCTGTAGCCATCAGGCTGCACAACAAGGGGTTAATGATGAAAAAGAAATCAAATTAAATCACTGGTCATAAATATACACTGTTTTCACAACCCAGGTTAACTTGTCACTTTAACTTATTATGCACTTTATAACTTAGATGATGACGAAATATGTATATATGCTGACAGTTATTTTACTCTTATTTTTATTTATCTCCTATTTGTATAGTCTTTTATTATTATTATCATTATTTCCTTGATTTTATGTTATTGATTTTAGATTTTATTGATCTGTGTGAATCTTTTCTGTACTGTTTTTTTTTTCACGCTTACCCTGTTGCTGCTTTGTACAACTGAATTTCCCCTCGGGGATTAATAAAGGTTCATCTTATCTTATCTTATCCCCGGAGGAAACCAGCTGCGGAGGAAATGCCTCAATGTCAATTGGGGTACACGAACCAACCACCCTTGGTGTAAAGGCAGGGTTGGGTTTCAACAACACTCTCGTTTGCCCTGGGGCAAACTGAGTGCATGAGGGATGTACAGACAGTGCATGGATATCGCTGACCCGCTTGGCGGATGCCAGGGCCAGTAACAGCACTGTCTTGAGTGACAGATGTTTCATGTCAGCTCCTTCCAGGGGTTCAAATGGGGTCATTTTGAGCCCATTTAAAACCACTGCCAGGTCTCATAAGGGCACCAGCGACCTGGAGACAGGGAGGAGCCTGCGAGCTCCCTTCATAAAACGGCAAACCAAAGGATGTTGGCTAGCCGTCTTACCCTCAAAGCCCACATGGCATGCAGCAATAGCAGCCAGGTACACCTTGATCGTGGAGAAAGCTCTGTGTTTTTCGATTAAGTCCTGTAGAAATGATAAAATCACCCCGACAGGACATTGAAAAGAGATGTGTCCTTCTTGAAGGCACCACTCCTCAAACACCCTCCACTTACAGTCGTAAAGAGACCTGGTGGAGGAAGCTCTCGCACTCTGAATAGTGTTTATCACCTTCTGAGGGAGTCCCACTGTATTCAGATTGTAGCACTCACGGGTCAGGCCCATAGTGCCCCGCGCTCTGGGCGTGGGTGAAGGATCGCCCCCCCCCCCCCCCCCCCGCCTGAGACAATCTATCCCTGCGTGGTGGGGGCTGCCATGGCTGCCCGCACAACAGCTGATATATCTCCGCCAGCCCGTACATTACGGGCTAGGGCGGAAACATCAGAGTAAGTGTGTGGCGTTGCTCCTTCACTCTGGCCAGAGTTGGGGGTAACAGAGCCAGGGGTGGGAACGCGTACAGAGGACCCGGAGGTCAATCGTGTACGAGTGTGTCCCCGCCTAACAGTGCGTTTAAATCGTGCATTAAAGAGAACAGCTGTCATTGAGCATTTTCTCCTTTTGCGAACAGACTTAACGCGGCTCCGCCGTAACGCACCCACAGCGGACTCACGATCCTTGGATGAGGAGTCCAGTCTGCATAGAGTGGTGCACCTCTGGACAGTAATTCTGTCCCGAGGTGCATAACTCCCGGTACCTGTGTCGCTCTCAGAGAGAGGAGACGTCTGCCGCTCCAAGGGATAATTTGTGTGCCAGTGTGTGTGACTGGAGACAACGCAACCTCCCCTGGCGGTTCATACACGATATCGTGTTGTCTGTCCTCACGAGGACATGGTGTCCTCTGAGAGAAGGCAGGAAGCGTTTTAGGGTGGGGAACACCGCTAAAAGCTCCGGGTAGTTTACGTGTGCCCGCTGGAGGTCTCTGCTCTAGGGACCTCTCACCGGGCGACCTTCGTAAATACCCTATCAGCCTGTCTGACCTGCGTCCGTGGTGACCACCTTCTGTGAAAGGACAGCACCCGTAGGCGCGTCCCGCACTAGAAAAGTCGGGTTTAGTGCCACTACGCATTACATAATAACCAAAACTCTCCGCACGCCGTGGGTGAGTGGGTTGAGTGGGTGCTTTACGCGGACATTTTTCCCCGTAATCTGACTCCGCTCGGTGGGCATTATAGATAAAACCCTTCTTTCTAGGAGAGAGAACCTCTCTCTCCAGAATATGGGTTGACTCTCTCTGGGTTTGTGAAAACAGATAAAGTATAACTGTTTTGAGAAGCCCAGGCAGATGTCGTGAGTATCTCCTGCTGTATGCTCCTTAGAGCCAGCTGAGATGTCACGTTTACGGCTCCAGCCGGCACTGCGCATGCGTGTGACGGTGGTGCCTTTACAGCTCCAGCCGGCACTGCGCATGCGCGAGACGGTGGAGCCTTCACGACCCCAGCCGGCACTGCGCATGCGCGTGGCGGTGGCTTCACGGACCCGTCAATAATCCGCCTTTTGAGAGATGCCGTAGCTGCTCTCAAAAGGGGAGAAAATTGGCGGGCTGCTTATTGGTTTTATTGATCTCCTTTTCATTTTTTTGAGCTGCGCCCTCGGCCTGAAGCCTGGATGCGTCAGCGGCAAATGTTTTATGACAGAGGAATCAACCAACGTGTGACATGTGTTTGTGCGGACTTAAGGATGGTGTTTAGGCATCTCTCGAGGCGGCGGGAACACATTCACGGAGGGGAGAAGGAGGGGCTGTCACGCCGCTCGCTTCTTCTTCCTCGACTGCTGGCCGAAATTCTGGGTTGGCTGAGCCTGAGCTGCAGCCGGAACCGGAGATTTTCTCGGCCAACTTGTCTAGTCTGGCCGCAGCGCGCTGACAAACGGCTTGCAGGTCCATGCTTAGACAGGGCGAAGCTGGTGTGCTATCGCCCGGGAGAGCAGCCATCGCTCCCGGCTTTGCAGCCTGAGCTGGTGACACGAAGATGCCGTCTTCTTGCTCGTCCGAATCAGACAGGAGGAACTCAGAGGCATCCTCTTCGTCCTCCATGTAATCCAATTCTAGGACATCCTCCGCGGGTGAAACCATGGTGAGGTCCAGCCGGGAGCCCCAGCTTGGTATAGCGTGGGGCCCCGTTCCCGCGTCTTTTGCCACCACCGGGTCCCGGCCTGATATGGCGCGGGAATCCGGTTCCGCGGCTGCCGCAGTTGATGAGCCCCAGACCGTAAAGGTGAGGGACTCAGTCTCTGCGGCGGACGCCCCCGCGTCTTGATTGCCAGCCGGCCAATCAGTGGACATGAGGGGATCCTGTCCCGACAGGCTAGCTTGTCGTGCTAACCGTCGGCGGAGGCTCTTTATGGTGAGGCGGGCACAATGCCCGCACGAGCCGGGGTTGTCAATAGCCTCCTGGGCGTGTTCCAGCCCGAGGCAGGACGAGCAGACCTGGTGTGAGTCTGTGCCTGATATCTTCAACCCGCAGCCTCCGAGTCGAGCCTCCGAGTCCCTGACTCCTCTGGTGTGAGGGAGAGAGGCGTCCATTTCGTTCGCCGTCGAGAAAAAAGTGTTCCCAATCTGTCTTTAATCCGGAGAAAAAAAAGGCAGTGTGGGTCTTTTTTCTCAAAGAATATTACCTGGTGTGGTAATATTCTTTTAATCCTTTTCTCCTCCGTGAGAAGAGAAAAGAAAAAACGTCCTCGCTACCGTGGTGTCGGCAGTAAGGGAAAAAAGCACAAGCCAGCAACGGGTGTGTTGCTAACTTGAAAGTCAAAATCTTACCTTAATTCCAGAGGAAGAACGGCGAGGTTGACTATAATACTAACTGGTGTGTTAGTATCATACTCTTCTGTAAGGCAGAATAGGGTAGCCGGCTAACACCCGTCGACCAAAAATTAGCTTTGGTTCAGTCTGTGGACTGTTAAGCTAGCCCGGCTACCATTAGAGATGTGCTCTGAAGCAAGAAGAGGTGTTTGAATGACGCATGCGTCGTGGCGCAGGCTACTTATAGGGGGTGATTTCCCCTGACGTTGACGTCAAGATCACCAGCCAATCAGGATTGGCGTAATGAGATTGATGCTTCTGTTTGCTCCGCGATGAGGCGCATCCCATAGTGAGACATCGAACGGAGTGTTATGAATGAGAACTGTACTTTGTGCATCTATTACCTCTAGAGTCAATCTTAGTTTATGTGTAACATAGTAGAGTGTTGATATAAATGTGCATGGGAACGTTTGTGTGTGTGGGGTGTGTGTTAATAGATTTTGATAAGACAGGGATATAAACAAAAATGCTTGAAAGAAACATGTGGGAGAAATCCTTAAAGGTAGGGTAGGTAATTTACTTCAGAAACACTTGTTGGCCCGGCTAAAATAACTGGATGGCCTACCTGCCTGTCAGCCTTCCATCTGTGCACAAACTTATCTCGTGCCCTCATTGGTCATGTGCGCGTTCGTGCGTGTTGGAGGATTTTTTTCGGCTGCGTAGTTTCAAATTCTTGCGCACTCGAGCTGGTTTCTCCATTCTTACCTACCCTACCTTTAAGTAGCGAAAAGAAAACAGAGCGTTGAATGAAGGACAGAGGAAATGTTGAGTGAATAATTGTAGAGGTTTAAATAAACCTTTCAGCAGCATGACTATTAGTCATCATCAATCATGAGTTACAGATGTGAGGAACTGAAATGCATAAATCTCATGAAAACATAATGAGAGTCAAAGAATCCAGGTGTTTAATACGTCTCTATGCTGCCTGAGTGCGACCAACATGTTATTAAAGCAAATTATTTTCCATGCTCTTTAATGAACGAGAGAAAATTCTAGGTTGTTTTTTTTCACAGCACTAATAAGGCTTTCAGTGAGATCATTACGCCAAAACAGCTCTATCCTCGCCTTTTACATTTGTTTCCTCTTCCCCACAAAATAATCTCCAAAACCATCTGCGCTGGGAGTAAAATTACATGTTGCCTAGCTCCATTTTTCTGTCATCTAAACCTGTTTTTAGGTCCCTCTGTCTATCCGTCCTCAAAGCTCCTATAAAAAAAGGAGGAAGCAAAAGCTGGGAGGAAAAAACAGAACACTCAGATGTAAGAGGCTTGTGGACATCTCAAATGCACTCAGAGAGGCCATTAATAAAAAAATAATTAGCACAGGAGATGGGAGGAAAAAACGGGGGCCGGCTTGGCTGATGTCAAATCTAATTTCTGTTATTTAATTTATCACAGACTGGGGCAGGAAATCCACCAATCATTTTGTTAGAACACAAAGCTCCTACAACAGGCATCTCTATTCTGGAAAGACACATACACACATAAATACACACAGAGCACATCATCAGCCAGAGGGGGCCGGAGGGGTCATTAGTGAGGGAAGAAGATCAGATATCAACAATTCATCTTGGTCAAAATGATTAGAGGGCACCAGGAGGAGGGGGATATATAGGAGGGTGGTTGTGTGCGATGCTGGTTTAACGTACTATTGTGATCTTGGAGTCATTAATCAAACAACAGTGGACACACGCCCACATAACGCTTCTCACCCGCAGTTGAGGTTCAGGTTCAGAAAGGTCAAGGTGATTATCTCCACTGTAACTCAAAGAAGTCAGCAGCACACTGCAGCTCGTGCACTTTGTGGCAACACACGTGATATATTCGCATCTTTGCTGGAGAAACCTCTGAATAATTGTGCCTTGTATTAACCTTTCTCATATCTGTTTTCGAGTAAAACCCCAAAAGGATGGGCAAAACATGGCAGCAGAGGATTGGGGTGATGAAGATCCATACGAAAGGTAGCCAATAGCTAGAGATACATTTGTAATTCTCTAATACCCAATTCAGAAAAAAATATTATGATGTGGCTTGCCGGTAAAGTAGAATTTTTCAACATTAGAAAAAGTGGATGTAGCATTCCAATATGTCGCCCGATTTGGTATTTTGACCCTAACTCACTGCCAGAATACACTTTAATCAATTTTCAGGCTCAACTCGAGATTTTCTACAGGCGTACTAGTTGAAAGCAGGCACCATACAGACCAGCCAGCATAGTTCCCATTGTAAAGACATTTAAACAATTACCCAAGTACGAGTGCAGCAAGAGAGAACTAAATTGTGTATCAATTAGACAGGCACTAAAACTGAAGCCACAACAGCTGCACTGCCTATGAATATCATTTCCTGAGTTCAAACACACATCTTGCATCTGCCCCAGTATCAAAAGTTAATAAAACAGCATCACATCGGTCGAATTCATCTGTACATCCCATCATCTCAATGTGCTTTACAGGCACACGCAAGAAAGCATCTCCAGTGCCAGTCTAAGCTCTCTAAGCTCGAAAGAAAACACCAAGGGACTACCAGGCAGAAGTCTCTTATCTCAGTAGTTCCTTTGAGCAATTCTCAGCAAGCTTATCATCCAGACAACAGCAAGTTAAAACACAAACAACTGAAGCATTATCAAACACAAAACTATCAAAAGCATAAGCTACTTGTGCCCTTTAGTTTAAAGAAATATAAACTAACCTTCAGTAGCAGATGTATGACTCCAGCAAGCATTTCGTGTTAAGTATTTAAGTATTTCATAGTCCCTTTTTTTATTTAGAATATGGTATTCATTCAGACACTGAATACCATAAACAGGCAAACCCTAGTTTTTGAAAGTTGGTCATTACAGAACTTATCTGAATAACAAGTAAGCATACCTTAAAATGAGACTCAAGCAAACGTGTTTTTATCATACTTGGATCAGTGTTTTGAGCACAGTGGGTCATTTGTCATTTGTGGGTTAGGTGATCAGAAAAAAAATTATAGAAATAACCTCAGATTGTGTTATATTGGGTATCTTTAAAAAAGAAAAAGCACCCAGAAGCAATAGTTCGGTACTGGAACTCCCAGGGTACACATACACACAAAACCACATACAAAAACACAGACAAAGACTGCCACACAAGGAAGTAGCATTGCAATTCCTGACGCTTCCGTACTAAAATGCTCCAATGTTGCATTGTACTGCAGGTGATAAAAGACTAAGAAATAATCTGCACAACATATGGCAGAGTGGAATCAAGCAGAGGTGGGAGTGTAAACACAATACAGGGGAGATGGTGCTAGAGGGATAGCAAGACTGTACACTGGGAAGGAAAACAGCATGTATGTCTCCTGTTAGACAACATAAATAGATTCAATCCACAGACTCAAACAAACGCATAGAAATCCTGCCAGGAGCAGTCATCGTATGCGACACATACTTCTGAAACAATATTTAACGTCTCAAACATGAAGCCAGATAAAGACAGCATCCTCTCTGTTTGAAGCGTTGCTGCCGACTTGTAAGGCAAGGCAAGGCAAGTTTATTTATATAGCACTTTTCAACACAAGGCAATTCAAAGTGCTTTACAAAAAATGAAAGACATTAAGCATTAAAAAAGAAAAGCTAATAAAATAAACATTAAAAGGAAAAATACA
The DNA here is from genome assembly GCF_902827115.2 of Pseudochaenichthys georgianus. Taxonomy (NCBI): domain Eukaryota; kingdom Metazoa; phylum Chordata; class Actinopteri; order Perciformes; family Channichthyidae; genus Pseudochaenichthys; species Pseudochaenichthys georgianus. The sequence continues at coordinate 23,896,178 of NC_047511.1, read as the reverse complement.
TGGATAAAAGTTACAGTGTAGTTTAAGATATGAATAGTTCAATTAAAAGCAGCGACAAAAAGAAAAGTCCTCAGCCTGGATTTAAAAGTAGTCAGAGTTGCAGCGGACCTGCAGGTTTCTGGGAGTTTGTTCCAGATATTTGGAGCATAATAACTGAACGCTGCTTTACCATGTTTAGTTCTGACTCTGGGGACAGAAAGCTGACCAGTCCCTGAAGACCTGAGAGATCTGGATGGTTCATAATTTAGCAGGAGGTCAGTAATGTATTTTGGGCCTAAACCATTCAGTGCTTTATAAACCAGCAGCAATATTTTGAAATCTATCCTTTGACACACAGGAAGCCAGTGTAAAGACTTCAGAACAGGAGTGATGTGATCCACTTTCTTAGTGTTAGTGAGGACTCGAGCAGCGGCGTTCTGAATCAGCTGCAGCTTCCTAATAGATTTTTTAGTGAGACCTGTGAAGACACCATTACAGTAGTCGAGTCTACTGAAGATAAAGGCATGGACAAGTTTTTCCAAATCCTGCTGTGACATTAGTCTTTTAATCCTAGATATATTCTTTAGGTGATAGTAGACTGATTTAGTAACTGTTTTAATGTGACTGTTGAAACTCAGGTCAGAGTCCATGACTACACCTAGATTTCTGGCTTTATCTGTTGTTTTGAACATTGCAGACTGAAGCTCAGCGCTAACTTTTAATACGTTCTGACTTGGCTCAAAAAACTATTAGCTCAGTTTTATCTTTGTTTAATTGGAGAAAGTTCTGACACATCCAGTCATTGATTTGTGCAATGCACTTACTCAGTGTTTGAATTGGAGCATAGTCTCCTGGTGAAATTGTTACGTAAATGTGTGTGTCATCTGCATAGCTATGGTAACTTATTTTGTTGTTCTTCATTATCTGAGCCAGTGGTAACATGTAGATGTTAAAGAGAAGAGGCCCCAAGATGGAGCCTTGAGGAACCCCACATGTCATATTTGTCAACTCAGATGTGTATTTACTAGGGCTGTCAAGTTAACGCGTTAATAACGCAAAAACAAATTAACGCCACTAATTATTTTAACGCGATTAACGCATGTGTATTTTTTTTACTCGGCCGCCCCGTAGTTTCAGAGCGCATCGAGTTTAAAATACCATCTACAAGCTGATGCTGATAGCCCCGCTCCTGCCGCCCGCTTGTGGCAGACCACACTTCCACGCTCACCGGCAGGCACGACTGGCCATCGGGAGGACCGGGAGGGTGTGTGTATGTGTGGCCCGAGCGAGCGAGAGAGAGACCTTACGTGCATTGGTGTTGTTAGCATCTGGTGCTAGCTAGCTGCGCTAACGGATATAAGGAGCTGTTTAAATGAAAACAGAGGAGCGCTCTATCCACACAACTGCGCCGAGCACTTGACTTTATGCAGGCAGCCAGACAGCGGGACATTGTACGAAAAAGTCAGCACACTCGGCACGGATAGTGCAACATGATTGCAGCGTCCAGGCAGCTCCCGTTCGAGCATATGCCTTGAGTTGCACATCGCTCCAACGATCCATCACTCACACACACACACACACACACACACACACACACACACACACACACACACACACACACACACACACACACACACACACACACACACACACACACACACACACACACACACACACACACACACACACACACACACACACACACACACACACACACACCATTTGTATTGTATTATTGTATGAGAGAGGTTCCAGGTTGAATTGAGGCGAATATTTGTAATGTTCAGAGGTTATTGTGTTTAATATTCATGAGAATATTTGTCATTGTTCAAATGATAATAAACATTAGCATAAAGCATATTTGTCCACTCATATGTTGATAAGAGTATTAAAAACTTGAAAAATTCCTCTAAGGTACATTTAGAACAGATCAAAAATGTGCGATTAATTTGCGATTAATCGCGATTAAATATTTTAATCGACTGACAGCCCTAGTATTTACCTATAGAAACAAAGTTGTTTCTGTCCTTTAAGTAGGATTCAAACCAATTTAGAACTGTTTCCGAAAGTCCCAAAGTTGTATTAGAACATTTAGATAGACTATAATATAAACTGCACTAAAGAGATCTAGTGAACAATACTTTATTCCGTGTGAAACTTTGCAATCATATTTTTACTGTTTGCAGGTCTCATAAGGGGGGCGGGTCGTAAAATGGAATGAGCTCTGAATCATGGTAGTGACTGCGGATAATAACGTTATGGTAATAATGCAGATTGACTGCAACAATGGGACAGTGATTGAAAGTATCCTACCGTGGTCTGTGATTTTACAAGACACAAGATACAGCTCCTTCAGACTTCTCCCCTCCTTGGCGATGATTTCCACACACCTACAGAGAGACAGAGAGAAAGAACAAATGTTTAGAGGGCCACCTGAGGCAGTTGTGTTTTGTTTTGTATATTGTGTTTCATATTTGCTTGAAGGCGCTTTTGACCTGACTCAAAAACTGCAAAATGCATGAACACACCCAGCAGCTTTATTTCAACCCTCACGGTTACTCAAAATAAAGGTTAAACAGTATAGCTGCGGGGTCAACCGCTCGAATATTCTGCCTCTGCTACTTTAACACATACATTCATAATTAAACACCTGATCTGATTAGAGAAGCATGCACTAACGCAGCATGGTTATACGTGTGATGTTGTGCATGTGAGTGTGCACAGACATAGAGTGAGCACTTCAAAGAGGGATATCTGCATTCAGCCCGTGCCTGAGCCCAAAGGACCTACAGATTGTGTGTGTGTGTGTGTGTGTGTGTGTGTGTGTGTGTGTGTGTGTGTGTGTGTGTGTGTGTGTGTGTGTGTGTGTGTGTGTGTGTGTGTGTGTGTGTGTGTGTGTGTGTGTGTGTGTGTGTGTGTGTGTGTGTGTGTGTGTGTGTGTGTGTGTGTGTGTGTGTGTGTGTGTGTGTGTGTGTGTGTGTGTGTGTGTGTGTGTGTGTGTGTGTGTGTGTGTGTGTGTGTGTGTGTGTGTGTGTGTGTGTGTGTGTGTGTGTGTGTGTGTGACTGGGGGGGAGATCCGGAGAATTCACTAGGGAGGGCCGGGAGGAAGATCAGAGTATCTGTATCAAATGATTCTCTTTAAATGCCTCTAATGAGAGGAGGGTGTGCAACAACTAGAATTTGATCAACGCATTTGACCTATTAACCTTCAGGATGAAATGTTTTGATCTTCATGCTGGTGTTCTGTCATGAATATTTATGAGACACACACAAACCACACACACTTTACAGCTCTCACTTGAATGTGAAGGCAGAGGTGTAGAAAAAGAAAAGTGATGTTGAGCTGTCTTTTATCATTGAGCCTCATGTCAAAGTGAAACAGGGAACAATATAGCATACTGTGCTCACACACTTCCACACCATATGATTGACAGCTGGGGTTATTCTGAAATGCATTACTCATATGCACTTTCTGTGTGCTGTGTTGGCTAATCTCACTGTAGGCCAAGTGTGATGTGTGAGGACTTGTTGCTAGAAAATGAGCTTCTTTTCTTTCATGTTTTTTATTTAATGTCACATCCTCACTATCTAGAAGACAGAAGTGAAAATAGGATGAAGATCAAGAGGGAATACAGTTCAGTGACATTTCCATTTTGAACAAAGCAGGATCTGTATGCTTGTGTGTTTTTCTCCAGGATTCGTTTAAGGGCACACAATTTGTGGATGTCACTTGATGTGTGACATATCACACCGTGGGATCAAGAAGGAAAAGATGGCAGTGAGAGGAAAGTTAAAATGTGTGTCATATTTCTAAAATCCTTATTTGTGAGAGGAGCAAAAACTGTCAAAATGTGCACTGGCCTATCTGCTTTAGTTCACTGGGCTGCATCTTCATATTTCACCTTTTTCTATTAAATTGTTGTTGTGCTAGCCCTGCATGCCTCTCCATGTTATCAGGTTGTTTTTGTGTTTTTCCGATCTTTTCATTGTCCCTCCCACCTTTCCCTGTTTATTTGTTCTCTTATTCTCCAGGAATCTAGTTCCATCCTGCCCTTTTCTATTTTTCTATCTTCCACAATTTCTCTCTCTCAGGCACACTCTGAGATGGTGATGGGAAAAGCTTTCTTGAAAATAGAAAGATACCTGTTGCAATTGGTCATTCCTGAACCTAAGTTGCGCTGGGGGCCGCATTAGATTAGATTCAGTTGGGCCAGCAGGATCACAATATCATGCTTTGCGTCTTGGGGCTATGGCATTAAAGCTGCTGAGTGAATCAATGAATGCACTGGGGGGAGGGGGGGGGAGGAAACAGATAAAAAGAAAGTAGTGATTCAGGGATGCAGCCACGAAGGGCGGAGAGCATCCTCTGGGAGCTTGTTACACTGTGCCCGGGTCCCCAGTGTCAGGGCAAAAGCAATTAGATCAGACATCAATGAATGAGAGAGGGAGTGAGGAGAGATGGAAAGCAAGTACAGCAGGAAACAGAGTGAGTAGAAATCTCTATACAGTAGCTAGGGGTTGGATGAAGACAGAAGGGGTACATTCGTGGGAGGCGGAGAGCTAAGAAAGCAAGGGAGGGAAAAAAGAAGGAGTAAGAGGCCATTCAAAAGGCCGGATGAAGTAAAATGAGGACTGTGGAGACAGCAGAGGAGACGAGAGGCCGCAGCAGAGGTGTGGGATGTGATGGCTTAGGCATGGATCACGCCACATTAAAGGCCTTCAGAAAGCAACAAGCCTCCACCCAGCTTCTCTCATACCCCACAAGGCTCAGCTGACATGAATTAGTGATCTGCTCGCTTTCAATAATGTACAGAGCCTGTAACAAAAGCCATAGTACTCTGGAACTCCCCTCCCCAGGCACGTCAGATCCGCCAACACTCTCACATCATTCAAACAATCCCTCAAAACTCACCTTTTCACTCTTGCCTTCAACTCCTAATCAACTAACCCCTTGCCCTTATTCCTCGTAGCTTAGCACTTTCTACTTTCTACTTTTGTTTTTTTGTTTTACTTGCTTGTAAGCGCTTTGAGCACCAGGAAAAGCGCTTTATAAATGTAATGTATTATTATTATTATTTATTATTATAGTTGGACATACTGAACATTTAGATTGAGGCGATGCTACAGAAGATAATGTTGAGAGGAGGACATTAGGATGCAAAGTAGTAGGGTGGGTGAGATGGAGAAGCTAATGGTGGTGCTGAAGAAGGACTGAGCAGAGAAAGGTAGGATGAAGAAAATAATAAGGAAATAGAGTGCCACAGTGACGCGTCCTAAAACCCGGAAGTAAGTTAGCCTTGTTAGCACTTCCGGTTCCTTCGATAAAAAGCAATGCAATTTCTCCATAGGATTTTGGAAAATAGCTCCAAATAAGGTCTGTGGTTGACACAAATTGAAGAGACAGATCACATTTTGTTCTACAACATTAAATACATCAGCAGTGACCCCACGGGTGATTTTTTGAAGAGTTTACGTGTCTGAAAAACGATGTCTGTTACTGAGTGGCTGAATAGGACTACAGAAGTTGTCCAGGCCCTTTTACATCATTACACCGAACACGTAAACATTCCCGCTAAGTTTGTTTTTTCCCCCGTATTCTGCTTGAAAGCAAGTCCCTGCCTCCTGCAAACTGTTCAAACAAACGCTTCAACTTGTACCATTTAGAATCTGTAGTTTTAAATATGGATCTTAAGTTGGCGTGACGTTGAAGCAGCGACCCTGCTGTAGTTCCTTTATAGCAAAACGTTAGCATTTTGCTTCTGGCGACTAGATTTATGATTCGAAAATTATAAAAGTAGGATAGACATGTGGATATTATCCGGCTGAACAAAATGTGATCCGTCTCTTAAATGTGTGTCAACCACAGACCTTATTTCAAGCTATTTTCCAAAATCCTATGGAGAAATTGCATTGCTTTTTGTCGAAGGAACCGGAAGGAGTATACTTCCGGGTTTTAGGACGTGTCACTGTGGCACTCTATAAAGCCCCTGTCACACTGTCCCGAAATTGACACCCGATGGACACACGAATATGGAATTGTGAATTTCGCACGAAGATGGCCCCGAACCACACACGAAGGCAACATTTACATTACATTTAAGACATACAACTGCAATGAAAGTACCAAAAACAATTATGTTACAGTACTTATGTCATACTGTACTGATATCTTCAGACTTTGTTCTTTACTTTTCCGTCTTTATATGTAGAAAATATTACGTTTTCTCCGTAATGTTGTTTCCATAACAACAACAACTGTCCTTCAAAATAATATATTATATCCTTTTCAGTTTCACAGAACACAAATTGGGTTATTTACATAATATGTTTACATGATTTTGTTGTGCAATAAAACAACCCGATGGACACACGATAAAGGAAATGTTCAAATTCGGCTATGATCGTAGCAACATCGGGCCGTTCGTGAGGGCATCGTATGATCGCTGGTGGAGTTTCTCAGGCTCCGGCAGCAACTTCGTGAGCGGTGGCAAAATCTTTGGCATGCCAAAAAATTGCCGAAGGACCTTGCGAAGGTTCATTTTCGTGTTGAATTTGTGTGTCAATTTTGCCCTTCTTAAGGCCATCGTGAGGGCATGTTGTTATCATCGGTGCCATGGGGCATTCGCCCCGATCAGAGTGAGGGTGAATGCACCGATGATAACACGAAGATGACACGATTTGACAAGATGCCCTCACGAGTGCCTTACGAAGTTGCCGCTCACGAAGTTGCTGCCGGAGCCTGAGAAACTCCACCGGCGGTCATACGATGGCTTAGATGCTCTCACGAATGGCCCGATGTTGCTACGATCACAGCCGAATTTGAACATTTCCTTTATCGTGTGTCCATCGGGTGTCAATTTCGGGACAGTGTGACAGGGGCTTAAAGGATAGTTCTAGGAGAGAAAAACGTTTTTAAAATGAAAAAGCAAGAACATTTATACAGTAGGAGGGACGTTGAAGTTCTCAAATGGAGAATTTGGAAGAGAGGACAAGAGGAAGAACTAATGAAGTGACAGGTCGTTGATGATGGGGATTCAATGTGAGATTCAGGAATAGAAATTAGTTGGAGAAAGAAAATAGGAGACTTGTCCGCAGAGAATAAGGAAACAGTGAAAATAAGGAGTGTAGTGTAAAGACGCTAAGTGGAGACGAGGCAGAAAGTACAAGATGACTAAAATGAAGGGAAGTGCAGGGGAAGGTTGATTATTATATTTTGAACAAAAAGATACAAATGAGCTTCAAAAGATGAGGAGAAAATGATGATGGATAAGGTAAGAAAGTCAGTCAAGTTGTCTCTGCTACTATATAAGGCAAAGGATGCTCCTATAAATAAAATGTGATACATCAAAGTCAGAGAAAGCATTTTGTTATGTAGCTAACTGAAATACATCTCATGGCTCCTTTTTCAAATAAAAGACAATAAAAGATTCCTTATAACTGAACTAAGGTCTAATGTTGAAGCGATTAGTGCAGCAGCAGGCGGAGAGAGAGCCATTAGGGGTCAGTGTGTGTTTGGCTTCCTGTCACTATGCTGTCGGCACAAACAGCTAGAGGTACACAATCAAACTGTCACTCCTCTATCTCATCCTTACGGGGCGATACAAACAAATATACTGTGTCAAACTCAAGGCCTGTGGGCCAAAACAGGCCTGCAACGTCATTTTATATGGCCCGCAAGAGCTTGCAAAGAATACAATATTCAATACAATTGGTGTAATTATTGAATATTTGCTTTCATTTATTTGCCCTAGACTTCTGCTTTCAGACGTAGTTATTTATGAAGTTATTACCAGAACTGATAATAATCCAATGCAGAGCCAATAATATAATACATTATTTAATATGTATAATATAGTTATATATGTATTTGTATATAGTCTTACAGTTACAACCGGCCCTTTGAGTGCAACCATAATGCTAATGTGGCCCGCGATGACATTGAGTTTGACACTCCTGATCTAGACTCTAGTCAAGGATTTGGGGGAATTTTTCTTCCTTTAAATCATACAGACATTTTGTATCTAAATTGAATTACTGGAGCCACACAACTGGACCTCATGGGCTTAACCCCGAAAAATATTATGTATTTAATTGTGTTTCCTTGGCAGCCAGCTGATGCAGCCTGCCAAAGAATAGATCCTTTGTTTGACTCCACTCTGAAGAAAAGTAGGCCCTAACAGATATGTTTATTTGTCTTGCAAGACAGAGAAGGCTTTCACTTAATAACCATAGAAACATTTTGCAGAGTACTTATAACAGGAAGTAACACTCTAAAGAGATGCAGGTGCTGTTATTTATTTGCATAGCATCAGGAGAGAATACAAAACTGTAATCTGTGCTTCTCATACATAATTGCTTTTTCCTTGGAGGTTTTAAGAAGAAAACTCAATTATGTTGCTTTGAAACCATGGTAACTACATAAGCGCTAATTTATCTTGTGATTAACAAAAGCATTTTTCGGGGGTTTTACATGCAAATGAAGCCTGATGGTATGACAAGCTAATAGTGTCGCTGCAAGGCAGAAATGCCACTGATGTATTTTAAACATTCATTTTTATTTCCCAGGAATGCATTTGATCTTTTATTTTTTCTCCATACAGTGTATTCACTTTCCATAAAGGATTTCAAGTTAGAAAGTGGCTCCATTAAAAACGAATTTCTTAAAATTAACATGGGTTATCTTATTTGCATTTTATTTATGCACTGAATATCATCATTGCAAATATGTTTGCTTTTTCAGAGAAGCTCTTGAAAAATAAAACTTGGAAATACTTTAAGACCTCTATTAATCTATTAAACTAAACGTTAGAAAAATTTACTTTCTGGTCTGGGCCAAGGTGATATACATATATTCCTCTTTATACAGCAAGGAGCTACAAACATTACTGTACACACGCTGTAACATGGCTTGTATGGACTTTTACAGCCTTAACCAATGTTTTCGAAGAAAAAGGGGATTAGCACTTGAAAATAATCGACCAACCAGCAAAACACTGCTTTGTTCTATACCGTGCTCAAAGCTGCACGATAGGACAATTGCCCCGTAACTGTATTTTCTCAGAGTGTGTGTTTAACCAGAGGTTAAACCTGGACAAAGCCTAGTGATCATGCCTTAATCCCAGCTCACTGTAGGATCAACACTATTCTCTTCTATGATCCTTTTGTCATGGTCTCGCTAACATTTCGAAAATGTTTAATGCTTATTTAAGATTTATAGAGTGCACTGTGTGCCGTATTATTTTCCATTTGTGTTTATTTGATTAATTAGTGTTTTTTGACTGGCATCCTGTAAATCTAAATATCAAAACTCCAGAGTAATGACTAGTGTGTTCAACATCAAATATGCCATTGGCATTACATCTATTAACATAAATCAATTAAGATACAATGTGTTTTCATTCTTGAGCAGCATTAATATTTGAGAACCCTGCTCCTTGTCATATTGCATTATGGCCTATTTGACAAAAAAAACACTGATTTAAAATGTGTTTTCTTTTGGTTAATAAAATGCTCTCTGCAGAGCACAGGACATTTCCAACCAACGAACTGGACAATGCCATGCACGGCAAACTGGAATAAGTCTAAGGCTCAACAAGGATTTGTGAGACATAACGAAGGACAAAGGGAGTAAGGTGTTTATGTGTGTGTCATTACGCAGAGTGTGTTTCTTGTGCTTCTGAAATGTGTGTCTCAGAGGTGAAGATAATCTTCTGTTATGCAGCACAGCCAGAGGTATCCAAGCAGACAGGCAACAAGAGGAAGAATAGCAACAACACTTGAGAGAAACAGAGGTTCATGTTTATCACAAAGACTGCAGACAGTCTTCCAACCAAACAACATGTGTAGCGCTTCTCTTTAGCCAATCACAATGGAGCAGGAACAAAGAGGCTTCTGGGAGAATGGCTGTAGGTAGGTACACTAGCACAGCGCTGACCAACTCAAGGCCTCTTCTCATCCCGCTCCTCACACGGCCTACAATTACACGGCTGTCTGGCCACACAAAAGGAGCAGGGAAATAGAAATGGATGATTTTCGAGAGAAGAGGGCAGAAAGAAAGAAAGTAAGCATGACATGTATAAAGAAAAGCGGTTGAAGGGAGAGGTTGAAAACATAAAAGAAGGGGGAGGAGGGGGAGGCAGCAGTGGTGGTGACAGACGAGACTTCAGACTTCCACGGCTGTCTTTAGACTTAATGAAATGGAAGGGCGGAGCAGCAAAGAGGAGGAGAGCAAGGAAAGACGGGGGTTTATACTTCTGAGGAGAACGCTCTTGCAAAATTATTCTTGCTGTAAATTTTCTTTTTATCACCCATAAATCCATACACAAGTGTAAGGAAGCAAAGTTCTGCTTCCTCAGACGATGTGCACTACTGAGTATCTGGAATCTTCCGAAAGAAAAAACGTACAGACCGTTTTCATTGGGCTAATATAAGTGGAAATAAAAATATCCAATACCTCAAAAGAGCCATTCAATAAGCAAATACTTAAGCAACCATCTTAAAATGGAGCAATACAGGTTTTATAGAATGAGAGGGAACACGTTCATTGCTTCTGAAATTGCTGACCCTCTGATAATATGTGCAGACTTGTACAAGTGTTCTGTTGCTGACTTGGGAAACAATTAAAATTGTGTTCTCAACAAAGTATCAGCAAAGAGATTGTTCATTACTTTGTTTGTTTCTTATATTTAAGAAGCCTAATTTCTCGTAGGATCCACAGATCTTATCTGATCGAATGATTTAGGATTTAAGAATATTTCCTATGTCACATTAATAAATACAAAATAGAGTGTATGTCGCTTCTCTATGATTCAACATTCATGCTTTCATTGTCTTTATATTACATAATATTTCAAGATGGGCTTGATTGCAAAATACATTATAAAATATAGAAAAATTGCAAATACAAAGTTATAGTAAAAACAAGAAAATGTACATGTTAGAAAAAAGTACGACTTACAGACGTAGCTCTTTTACTGTAACTGTGACAGAGTACACTACACAGACATATCGCTTATGTGTTTATTGTTATGTTGATACAATCAAAGTTATGTTATGATCAATCCAGAAGCCAGATGCTGTTAGCTACATTTTATATCCCTTGCTGTTGTAGGATCAGTGTGTGTGTGTGTGTGTGTGTGTGTGTGTGTGTGTGTGTGTGTGTGTGTGTGTGTGTGTGTGTGTGTGTGTGTGTGTGTGTGTGTGTGTGTGTGTGTGTGTGTGTGTGTGTGTGTGTGTGTGTGTGTGTGTGTGTGTGTGTGTGTGTGTGTGTGTGTGTGTGTGTGTGTGTCCGTCCGTGTGTGTGTGTGTGTGTGTGTGTGGTGTGTGTGTGTGTGGCGTGTGCGTGTGCGTGTGTGTGTGTGTGTGTGTGAGTGTTCCAGTGGTCTGAATCAGGGTCTGCTTCGGCAATTAGGGCCTGGATGATTTCCCAGGCTAGGCTGCTGTACCCACTGCTCAAATAAGAATCACATTCCTATTGTGCTCCACCACCGTTAATCATGTTTTCAAACGACTTTGCAAAACGGCAGGGCCTTCCAGCAGCTTGTCATCGGCCTGCTTAAAAATGTGCCGATGGGGTCATAACTGGAGCCATAAATGCCCCTCTTCCTCGACTTTCCTGTCCAACCTGTCTTTCTTTTGTTGGTCTGGGAATGAGAGGCGAGCCCAAATGAGCGCACTTTTTAGGTTGATGCAGCCAACGGAAAGTAGGCCCTTATATGTGCCGCTGTCTCCTCTCATCTTCAGTAATGGTTGGCTTCCTTAAATGCTCGAAGCATTTTCTCCAGCTGTAAGCACAGTGTAATTGCAGAGTAAAACACTTACAGTACTCCACAAACAGCAAAACTTTCAATACAGAAACAGCAGGAGCTCTACCCACAGCAAATGGCCATTTACGGTACGAGATATAAAGGTATACATTACATAATATTGAATTCAAAAGTGCAGAAGACTTCTGAAGATATTTCAAAATACGCATATTCAGCTGTAAACCCCTGGCTGATAGTATAAGCACCATCAGCCAATATTTTCACTATCTCCAAAAACCAGTGTCCCTCACAAACCATCTGATTTGTCCATCAAAAGCCAGGGGTAAAAGCCAACTAAGCACTTTGTAAGGTTAAGTGACAGTTATTCACTTTAAGCTCAACCAAATGGACAGCCTGTTGCCTTGCCAACGCTGATGGGTCTCCGTGATGCACATGCACAAAGAGCATTTTAAAGCAGCTCCTCGGTTGCCAGAGGAAAACAAACTGGCTTGACATCGCTCACACGTGGCTCTCTGATAGCTCTCCACTCTGTCTGTAAAGCTCCTTCCTATGTTGCACCTTAGCAACTCCCCCGAGGACATGCAAGTGAGATACTGACCTGCAAATGAACAACTGGGTTCTCTAAAGCAATGCCATGCCCCTATCTACCTCCTCGGTCAACCCACTGCAGCCATAACACAATAAATAACTCAGGAGAAGATGTGGCAGATGGCGATAACACTTACAGCCTCAGGACTGTGTGTGTATGTGTGTATGTGTGCATGTGTGTATGTGTGCATGTGTGTGTGCGTGTGCGTGTGCGTGTGCGTGTGCGTGTGAGTGTGCGTGTGTGTGTGTGTGTGTGTGTGTGTGTGTGTGTGTGCGTGCGTGTGCAGAAGAGAAAGTTGGTACAGCTCATGTGAGACGAACAGTTAGGTCATAGATGGTTGCCCATGATAAATGTCCCTGTGGACATAGCTGCTTTCTTGGTGTCTATCTTATTTCTAAAATAAAGAAATCAGGCATAGCAGGGGAAAAAATGTGTTTTTATTTTGTAAAATTAACTACAGAAAACGATGTATATACAGTACAGTGTAACATTGTTATCACAAGATAAAATAACCTCTATTTGGGTTTCACTAAGATATAAAATCCTTATAAAGCCAATTCTTGATATACTAGTTCAGACATTTAATTATGTTTGTGTCAAACAAGTACAAACATCTGCCAGTGCAGCACTTTTCCATTTTCTTAAACATTATTTCCATTTAACTTTAAGGTAAAAGTAAAAACAGACTATAGAAAATGAGAATGAAAGAGGGATATGACCTTCAGCAAACATGTAGGTATACTGCATGTTAACTACAAGGTTACCAAGATGCAGTATGTGTAACACTTCTAAAAAGCTATGTAAAGCAGTTGTTTGTAGTGAAAACACATTCATACTCTGCTGTCAAGTTTCCTAATTTGTTTTATGAAGTAAGCTTTTTCAGTACTCAATTATTAACAGAAACTGTGGATAAAACTAAATAATCAGTTTTGTTTATTTTAAAACAGGCATTTATTCCTCTGAAATGCTGTCATAAATAAACACTATACCACTTAAATGTGATTTCTGCAGTGCCGAAAACACAGTTAATAACTAGCAGCACATGACAGATGTTTGTCTCAGAGACCAAAGAAACGGCCAGTCTGACTGATAGATTGAGCTGAGCATGTCCCTCGGGCTGTAAATTGTAACTCTTGTGCTCCGTGTGCACATACAGAGAGGGGTGAACTACCCAATGTTTACCAATAGGCCTAACACAGTGGCACACACTAACACACAGTGTACACCCTCCGCCCACTCAGCCATGGCTAATTGCTCTGCACTTTGATTACTTCCATCTATTTTAATGAGAGCTTACCAACACACTCTCTCCTGCCCACTTTCTCTGTCAAACACACATGCAAACACCGGTACACACATGCAGGAGAGTGTGCATGCCACTTTGATGCGCATACACACACGGAAAGGAGAGGAGAACTATACTATGGTCCATGTTTGTCCCGGTGGCAGGAAATTGCCAGGTGTTCATTAGGCTAATGGATATGAAGAGGAAGGGAGAAGGGGATGAAGATAGAATGGGGGAGGACAGGATGAGAGGGCGGGAGGCCTCTGAATTATACTACAACACATTCGGTAAACAACAAGTCATATTGCAGTGTGTAATTTCCTTGCTGCTATGGTAGAGCAAGAGTGCATCAATTACATGGACTGGCTTTAATTACGCTGAATCTGCCTCATAAGGCGGCTCCTGTTGGGAACCAATGAGCTGTTGCGTTTCTGGTGCTGCTGCCCCTGCAGCTTGCTGAATGGACTCGGCTTCATTGGAGTCACTGGTGTACCAGCACACACACCAGGCTGACAAAGCCTAATCAATGGACTCACACTGTTCTAAAGACTCAGGGAGAAGAGAAACAGTAGACACCCAACTGGACGGAGCTGCTGATCGATGGTGGAAATGTGTGCTTTGAGTGTGGCTTCTGTCATCCTTTTTATTTTCCTTCGCACACTTATGTCACTCAGGCTGTACAGACTCTTTTCCTCAAAAACATTATACTTTATATTTCTTTCCCGAGTGAAATGACAAGTGTGCTTCAATAACAAAACATGAGCTGAATGTACACAAAGAGTCAAAGAAAATGAGGGAGACCAAAAAAAATCAAAGAAGAAAGGAGGAGTGCGAAAGGAAAGAGAGCATTAAAAGGGATGAAGCGCGACGACCGCACTACAACCACAACTATGCCAGATCACATGGTCACACTCTGTCTCATCGCTTTACGAGATGCTAGGTCGTCCATGAAACTAGTTCAGCATGTCTAGTATAACAATCATCAATAACACACACACACACACACACACACACACACACACACACACACACACACACACACACACACACACACACACACACACACACACACACACACACACACACACACACACACACACACACACACACACAAGTGCTTAGTTTGAAAATGTTGGAAAACAGAGCTCCAAATACTGCCAGGATGAGGTCAGAGCACTGTGGAGGAAAGCCAACTAGAAAAGGTGAATATGTGCGCGTGTATCCAAGGTTTTGAATTTATCCACATGTCATAAAAACTCTGATCGTTACAGTTTGAATGACCCTGTAGATGCCCCTCACCCTAGCAACAATCATTCCTGACCCTTGACTTCTGACACCCTAGTCACCATAGCAACAGGAGACAAACTTTAACAACCTAAAGTGGTGCCATTGTCTCAAACAAATTTTTATTTCAGGCTTCGAATTCCTGGAACTATTTTGCAAGCAGTCCTACCGTTCCTCTCACCTCATGGTTGCTCCTGAGGATACTGGATATTATCATATAGCATATTCCCATGGTGGTGTTATCATATTACTGAAGTATCACACCTTACCAATAAGCACTACAAATACAATTCCCACATGGAATCTATATAATCTGTAGCAGAGGGCTCTAGCTGCTAATCCAATCGTTACCTCAGCAGGGACGAGAAAGAGCCTAATGAGAAACTGCTGGCTAAATAACCATGATGGTAATAACAGTGGGAGCATCTCTCAGTTCAGGCGTTTGACTCTGGTGACACTCAGCCATTAGGTATTCATGAAAACAGATGTTGCTTGCCTTGCCAGCTCATTGGCCCAAACACCCCTTGAAAAAGCCAGATTCCGAAATGAATTCCCCAACGGAACAAACTGTTTGATCCAATGCCAAAAAAAGTGAGGAGATTTCATGCTAGAGGAGAAGGACAAGGAGGAGGGGGACGGACCAAGGATAAGAGGAGGGGTAAGAAAGAAAGGGCGAGAGAAGTGTGGTTTATCCCCCTTGAAGTTGCTGTCTTCTCTCATAATGCCTCTTCATCACCAAACCTTATTTCTTTCTCCTCATGTCCAAAGATGCCATCTATAGCATGGGCTGAAGAAACTAAATCCTATTAGCCTGACAGCAAAGTGAATTTGTTGAAGCAGTCTCAAGCAGGCGACGCTCCAGTGGCTTATCACTGGCTAAGCAGACAGAGCTTCGGCAAGAGGAGGATGCAGGAGAATGGGTGAGGAGACAGACAGACAGACAAGGGGGGGGGGGGGGGGGGGGAGTTTAGGTGTTTTAATATACAGTACTCGATAAGTAGGTCTGTATAAGTAGGGTTCATTCTTATATTTATTATCCCCTCACTACTCCCCCAAAAAATACATTTGATATTTGATTCTTCCCCCGTATTTCGACTCTGGTTTATAATCTGCGACCCTTTTGTACTTTCTTCCCATATTTTCTGAAATCTTAATGTCAGGTGCAGTCCACTTACTTTGCACTGGATCAACAGTCTGACATGAAATGTGAATAACAATATCTTTAATTGTTACAATATCTTTAATTGTTACTCCGAGTAAAATCCCAAAACGATCAAAAGACTATTTTCTACTTTGGTGGAAAATATTATTTTCCATACTTTTGTACTGCAAAGGCACATTGAAAAAAACAACTAAATAAGTATATACATCCTCACCCTTACTTTAAAGAGTACCAATCACTATTGTAGGGGATAACCACTCGCTCTTTTGTCTGTTGTTGTTTTGGCTCCATCTCTGTCTTTGTATAAGAGTGAATGGCGATGAGCTGCACATTTACCTGAAGACATGAGGAACAAGGATGAAATCTTAGACGATCGGGAACCACACATGCAGCCTTTGTTCACTATCTTTACAAATAACTATGGACATTAAAGTCATCATCCTTACAAAGATTTTCTATTTAGAGCACTGCAGTGAATTGACCATGGCTGGCGGTTTGTAGAGACAGAGGGAGGAAAGCAGAGAAGAAGAAGAACGGGATTTAATAGACATGTCGTTGATGGATATGATTATAGCCTCTTCATACTGCCCATCCATCCCCGATAGATTCCAGATGATAACAGTCCTTGGACCCTCTCTTTCTCTTTCTCTTTCTTCTCTTATCCTGTGCTTTTCACCCCTTTATTTAAACATGCCATCTTTTCTCTTGGTTTTTCCAGCCTTTCTGTTTCTGTTTATCCTCCTTCACTATTTTGTCTCTGTTCTTTTCTCTCTCCAAACTCTGTGCACTCTCTTTGATTCCTTCCTTCCCATTACACCACCTTCCTCTCACAATCACTTCTACCCACCTCATGTGCTTTACAGGGTGCCAACAAACCACATCACAAATCTAAGACCTTTTCTCCCCCTAAATATC
Source organism: Pseudochaenichthys georgianus (assembly GCF_902827115.2). Taxonomy (NCBI): domain Eukaryota; kingdom Metazoa; phylum Chordata; class Actinopteri; order Perciformes; family Channichthyidae; genus Pseudochaenichthys; species Pseudochaenichthys georgianus. Next base: position 23,879,199 of record NC_047511.1, on the reverse strand, counting down.
GCCTCTTCTATATTTTCTTTCTTTCTTTTATGCTTTTACACTGCCTCCCATCCTTGGTCATCATCCCAGTGCGCTTCCTTACAGTTAACGATAGTGTTCACATTTCCTAAGAAGAAATACCCCCCAATGGGTGGTATGTGTTTGCCTCGAAACACATTAGCAGTGATGGCAAAATGCTATGACAAATGACAGGAGACCAACAGTGGGGATCCTGCTGGTCATTCAGCCAGCAGCAGCAGATCTGGAGTGCGCTCTGCCACAACACTGAGGCTCAGAGTGAAACCAATCTCCAACGCTATACAATATCTGCCTTAATCTTACTCAAGCTCCGCTCATTACACACTCAGCATGGGCCGGAGACAGGCAACACAGGGAGCTATGCAGCTGGGACACCGACTGTGTGCGTGCGTTTGCATGTGTGTAGATGCAATGATGTGGTATCGCTATCACTGCAACATGAAGCCACAGTTAAAGGGTGTGTAATACGCCCTGACACTGTACGCAGATCAAGAAGATTTATAGTCCGTATCATCCGCTCCCATAAGAAACAAAACCATAGAGAATGTTAATTTCCACCGTCATAAACAAGCATAATAAGCATTGCACTGACATGTTAGCATGCCGGTGTACCAATCAACATACTGTGCGAGTCTGCATTCATTACATGCATATGCCTGTGTAGCTTCACCATGTGTGTGAACATAAATGTGCATGAGTAAGCGGTTGTGCACATGTCTACTTTTTGCCTCATTACCTCAGTAAAAAGGCTGAAAATGCTTCGTTCATCGCTTCCATCATGCGAGGTGAGGTCATCCAGAGTGAATTCGGAAAATCCTAATTGTGCAGAGTGATAATGCACCCACATAAAGACTGACATATTTCAACCAGCAATAATAATTCCAGTAATCCAACCACTTTTCAGCACCCTCCAGTACTCAGCTTAGACCCAAGTATGGACGCAGAACAGGCTATACCAAGAGCTGGAGGGGTAATCTGAAAAGCAGAAGCAAACATCTGAATAAAAAAGGTTTTGAGCACAAAGACACAAATGTGCGAGAGGAAACCACTTCCTTGCATACATTATTTTCTCTCAAGCTGAAACAACCATGTACAAATATACACATGCAGAAACTCAGAGCCGCAGACTGGAGGGTTGGAGTGGTACGGCTCCCAGTCTGCCAGTTAGGTTTTATGTCTCGGCTTTGATACAAATCCACACAGCATGGGAGCTCAATCCACCACCTGAGGTGTGTGTGTGTGTGTGTGTGTGTGTGTGTGTGTGTGTGTGTGTGTGTGTGTGTGTGTGTGTGTGTGTGTGTGTGTGTGTGTGTGTGTGTGTGTGTGTGTGTGTGTGTGTGTGTGTGTGTGTGTGTGTGTGTGTGTGTGTGTGTGTGTGTGTGTGTGTGTGTGTGTTAATATAAGTGTGTTTGTGTGTATATATGTGGGTATGAATGTCCAATCCACCACCTGTTTATAAGCGTAGAAAGCCAAACTCCATTCACTTCCAGAGGGTGCACTTGGACGCGTGCGTGCACGTGTACAAGTTTTTCCATTTGTGTGGGTTTGCCTGTATGCAAGTGTGTATCTCTGGTTTGTGTACCATTCTGTTTTCCACATGAAGCTGTTCCTCATTAATCAATGTATGGAGGGACAGCTATATGAGCCCAGTCTCTCCTCCACTCCCTCCCAATAAAAGCTCACTTGGCTTCTTTCTTTCTCCAGCTCACTCACCCACCTTCTGGCTAGATCAGGTCATACACCGTAACAAGAAAACCACAATGAGGATCATTGGCTCGGCCGAACACATGCTATGATTATTTAATTTGTCAACTAAACTTGTGGGTATATATATTGTTTGAACATTCAAGATATTATTTTTACTGAAATGTTAACATCATAATTTGTATGTCAAATATTATTTTATAGCAAAGTTTGCGTGAATGACCTAATGTCGGCATTGAAAGAAGGAATAATCCCATTTTGGTGCCATATAGTAGTTTATGATACATTTTTCCACGGTTCTGGTTCATCAGTTTTTTATAACATTGTGGAATCCTGGCAGCATCAAGGTAAAATGGTAATGAAGTGAGTAAAAAAGACAGGTGGTCAAAAATAAGAGTCAAAAAGAAAAATGGACATTGTTGGGCCAATCTGTTTGACCAAATGTCCACAAGCCTGAACTTTTCTGATGTCTCATGAAACGCACAAAGAAGACGTGACAAATGCAGCAGAACAATGGTTTATCTCATCTGACATCCCGACAACAAGGAAATAAACATAAGCTGACAGCCAATCAGATCGCCCATCTGTTTGTCTGCCCCACAGTGTTTGGATCGCGCGACAAGTGGCGAAGGAATAATTTATGTAAGGGACACACCCCAGAGATGGTAAGTAGTGGACCGGGGGGTTTGGGTAAGGAAAGAAAGGAAGCAAGAGAGGATGAATCAAGGGGAGGGGAGTGGGCAGCCACATGCCAACTCCAGGCTTTTTGATTGGTGGAGGCCTGCAGGCAGCCAGGCAGGCAGGAAGACCAGGAAATGTAATTCAGGGAGGCTGTCTGAATATGACATCTCTGGGAGCTATTCAATCTGCAGCCAAACCCTCAAGTGGCGCCTCGCCTGGCATGGTGGCAGGAAGGTTACTACTGTGAGCTCACTGCCTGTCAACCCCACTACACCCTCTGTGGAGGAACAAATATGACGGTGAGAGGAGAGGAGAGGAGAGGAGAGGGGGCAACAAAAATACTACAATAAAGAGAAATATATTTATATACTGACAATGTAACTAAAAAGGGTGCAGCCGAGATTAAACACGATTTATATTGAGTGGGTGAACACATGGAAGTGAAGGCGGAGGGAATGCCAAGAGACGGAGGCACAATGGGACTGAGTTGAAGCTCCGGAGAATGAATGGAAGATAGACGGAGGAAGGAAAGGCGGAGGTAGTGAGAAAGTGATCCAGGCGCCGGCTGTGATTCTTCTCTGTCAAGCATGGCTCATAGAGAGCAGTGATAATTGACAACAGTGGCTGACGCTGTTCCCCGGACCACTCTATTCATTACAAAAGCAAACAACCTGCCCCGCTTAGTATGCCTTAAGAAATACATTAAGCAACAGCACAAGCTTTGAAGTGGGTCAGATACAGAATGTGAACATGGAACGGGGTGGAGGGATTAGATTAGGCAATGGTGCGATGGGTCAAAGGTAGTAATGTTCACACAAACTATTTCACATTGTTTACTTTCAGTTTGAAAAGGACATGGACTTCAGGAGTTTTAAATTCCATTCAACACAGATGTGTTTTAAAATACATTTAAAATATAGGACTCAAGAAGAATGGAGAATTGGTGTTTTAGTTCGACCTTGTATGATTCATATTTGGCACAGACAAATGAAAAAGGCCAGAGCAGTAAGAAATAAATTAAAAACACATTATTTCAGTTTTGTTCATACCATGCAGGTAATCCAACACAACAACATACTAACAAAAATATAGTGAGGCAAACAAAATACATATACAAACAAACTGACGTTAATGGGAAAAAGTCAAATATGTCTGATGTATCAGCCTTATGCGGTGTTGACCCTCAGCACTGTCCAGGCTCAAACTTATTCCTCCATTCTGTGGTTTCTTGCTCAAAACAAAGACAATGACAGTAACCAAACTCAAGGCTTTCAAAACGTAATGCATCCGAGTGGCCTCACAGACTCAGGGGGCGTTCTGTTTCAATGGTATACTACAACTGTTCTGTTACTGTTCTGAACAGCATTTCATGGCACAAAAAATACTTCAATATAGCAAATAGAGAAAGATTCTGAACAGAACGACTCACACACACCAATACATACATCTTCATAATGTTCTCAACAGAGCGCACCTGGACCAAAGAGGAATGACATCATTTGAGGAAACGCGGCAGCTAATAGTTCAGATGCTGCCATTCAGCTGCACTCCTCGTTCACATCCATGTGGCTTCCCTGCTGTCTTTCCTGCTGTTTTTTCTGGGTTTAATAGCAGGATCTTATCAGTCAAGTTATGACTTCACTGTCTAGTCCTCGCCAGTCAGCTTGAGATATTCGATGACAGCTCACTATTGGATACAGTTCCAGAAATCTTTTATCGAGGCCATTCATTCATACTTGCATACAGATAGAGAAATTCAGAGGAACACAAAGACACACAAACAGAATCACTCACCCCTCCTCCCTCCCATTTCTCCCTCCTACACAGACACACTCAGCTACCATTTCATCCCAAAGAGACCGTACACATTCAAACAAACAGAGGAGACGCTTATTGTTCGAATGCAATTATCGTGTACTGTCCATCTCCTCGACTGCTGTGGGACAAAGAGCCCTCTGTTGATGAGGCTAGCAGCGTGTGAATAGGAGGTTAGACATCCTTGGCCTTTTCCATGGCTGTGGACATTCAATCTGCCATCCACACATCCCAGTGGATCTGATAACACACAACAAACCCCAGAGAGGGAGGGAGAGAAAAAGCCAGACGCTAATGGCTTCACTATTGTGTGTAAATCCTCTCTTATCTGCCTGCTCTTTGTGTTAAGAGACTGGTCAAGGGCAGTAGGAAAGAATAAACTCCATTACAGCAATGTTGTCTGCCAGTGTTCCCCTCAACATAAACAGTTTAGAATAGGCCATGGCTACGAGTTAGGAAACACATCATGAAATGTTTCATAAACAAACTGGAACGAACACATCGACAAGCATCTATACTGTACATACATGTATACACAAAGCTTGCTATCCAGAAAGGGCTGACCTGGCATCAGACTGGAGCTAATTATTCTCAGCCTTTCAGATTTTCCCATTGGATTTGTCTCACATAAATTCTAAACACACACACACACTAATTGTTGTGCTGATTCTGTCTTTAGCGCTGTCTTGTCTGCGTCTCGTGGCGACAGAACAGTGAGAGGAGAACATGAGTGGAAAGGTAAAAGGAGCGAGGATGGAAGGAAAAGAAAAGACATGGTGGATTATCCCTCTAATCCCTTCGTCCCATTATAGAGGGGAGGCTCAGTGTCTGATACATAAAGAGTACAGTAGGAACCAGCTTCTCTCCCATTCCTTCTCCTCTGTGCTTCTCTTTTTTTCAACATCCCCAGAGATGTTGCTTTCTCCTATAACTGTCACTCTTTGTTTTCTTTTGACTGGTTTCATCTACCTCAGTGATATCTGATACTGTATACAATAATTATGTGTATTTTCAAAACGTTTTGGGGACAATGCCTTCATGATAGTATACAGAGGAGCCATGAGAAGAGGTACAATGCAACACATGTGCCACATCCTTCCTGCATTTACATGTATTACATTATTTATTTTTAACATTTACCTTTATTTAGTATTCAAAGGCTTTAATTTGTATTAACATAATTAAACCTAAAAATTAAATCTACACAGCTCTTTGTTTTCAATCCATGGCTTTTCTCTGTTATTTGAAGTCATTTATGTCAGAAAGGCTCCAGCTCTCTGAATAACATGCGGCTGACTCTTCTTCTCAAACACATATTAGGCACTGTAACTTAAAAACAATACTATACACTAATTGTTCAAAAGAGGCAAGCACTATTGGGCAGGTGTAATAGCAGGCAACATAATAAACACTTTGTTATTCTAATGAGAGCCTCAATTGACTCCCCACTCTCCTCTCTACATTTATGCGCAGTCACACACAGAAACTCTCGCTCTGTACAAAACAGAAACGGCTATCAAATAATGTGAAATGTTCATTTTTACAAGCATATTTACAAATGTAACTTATTTTGTAAGATGTTGGAAATCCAGTAGTAAAAGCAGAAATTGTAAATATGCTAAACCAATTACAATAGTAATTTTTCTTTGCAGTCTCCTGCGTGGCGGGTCACAGCAGGGCAACTGTACATTCATCCATCACAGCAATCACTGACACATTGTATGTATGAATCTAATCTGAATGTCAAACTGCAGATTATACAGGCAAGAACCCTGTAACCAATCATTTGTGAATAACCTCCAACTGACTGTGTAGCTGCTACAAGAGCTCAAATGGTGAATGGACCGAGGTTTTCTAGTCTTTTGTGACCATTCAATTCAGAATAATAAACCCATTCACACACGTACACACATGATCACACTGCTGGCAGAGGGAACCATACAAGGTGCCACCTGCTCATCAGGGGTGATAATATCTACACACACCCAGGTGGTAACAGTGTAAGGCTCAAGTATCTTTCCTAAAGACACTTCAACACGTTGACGTAAAGGGCCGGGGATTGAGCCACCAACCGTCTGTATGTTAACACATGGTATATATCCAGGATGTCATGTCTTCCAGGCTCCACTAAAGGAGGATTTCTCTACTCCAGTGTCAACATCACAAAGGCAGGAAAGAGGTCTGCAGCAGCAACAATGGCCTGAGAGCTGACTTGGTGGAGTTGGGTGTCACATTTTGAAATGTTCCATGGATGTGGGCTGTCAGAGGCTGCCAGACTGGCTCGAGCCTGGGTCCTCTTAGGTGCCTTCCCCTGGGAGAAAGACCATCACTGATTGAGTTGCTGCTCCTCACATGTGCACAGTGAATATGTACAAAAACGTGGACCTCATCATTGGCTGATACATGCCTTTTTTTCTTCGTCAATAAAAGCCAGCACAAACACACACTGCTGCCACTGCTATGGAGTGTGTACTTCCCATCACTGCATACTTTTGTCAATACTGGTTCAGGGAGTGATTCAACTGTTTGAGCAGACGAGAGGAGTGTGATGGAAGTGGTTCACACCTCTCTGTGTGCATGTACGTATATATTTGCATAACTTAGCAAGTTGGACAAATGTCCTCCCATGTGAGATGCGTGTGACAGGTATGGTAATGTGTGAATTATTGTCACTCGACCACACCTCGCAGTGTGCATCGCCTTTTTCCATCTCAAAGACATGAACCTACTGCAGCTGTAATTCACTCATCTCCTTCTTTCCCTCTCATTTCACAGTCGGCCTGTTGGGAAGTCATTTTCAGGTAGCACACTCTTGATGTCTCACCATTCCTATGAGAATCTTCATAAGACTCTGAAACACTTTAATTGACAAGTACAAAAAGGAAAAAACAACCATTAACAACTAATGCAGGAAATATTGGAAAATGTATGATTACTAGAAAAAAGGTAAACTTAAACTCGTACTATGAATAGTATTCTTTATTTGGATCCCCATTAGCTTCCCCAAACTGGTCACTACACTATTGTTCCTAAGTTCCACCCTAATATTACACAATACATATTGCCATATTAGATACATTCCACATGGTCCGTTTTTGAGATACAGAGTCATTTTATTTGTTGTCCTGTTGTCTCTTCATCTTCAGTTCTTTCTAAACAATAAATACATACAAATGCAAGGCTAAAATGAATACATGGCCACAATAATCTCTTTGTTATTGACCGGTGAACACCGCGTGAGGGAGAGGTTTATGAGACGGGGAAAGAGAAGAAAATCCAATAAGCTTTTACTGAGGTCCTTACATGCTATATCCCTCTTTACTCTTTTTCAATATTTCTACTATTAACCAAGTATCTCTTCACTTCGCTGCTGAACATTGTCTACCTCAGAAAAAGCCGGAAACACATTCATTTGCATTCTTCCACACTGCCGTCCATCCATCCATCTGTCTATCTGTCTATCTGTCTAAAAAGCAGCTCCTACTCTCCCTCCAACCTCATCGCTCCATCTGTCCATCACTGCTCATTACTCTCCCCAATTTCCATTCCTTCCTACTCATATTCTCTAGCATCCATCCATCTTTGTCATGGAACATAAAAGAAACTGCAGCATGTAAGAATATATGAATTGCGTAGTGTTAAAATAAAGTGGCAGCAGTTTTTTAAACATACATATAGCGGAGGCGTGTGGTGCAGTGGGTTGAGCGTTGGGATCAGGGGGTCACAGGTTCAAACCCCACTGCATGTGGTTGTGTCCCTGGGCAAGACACTTCACCCCAAATTGCTCCTGTGAGGATTGCCCACAGTACTGAGTATGAAAGTCGCTTTGGATAAAAGAGTCTAACAAGTAACATGTAATGTAATGTAATATATAATATGAATTCAGGACAGTTTAATATTAAAGGTTTTTGGGTAAAATCAATATGTTGCCTTTGTTTCTGCAGTTTGTAAAGGTGGATGTCATTGGACTGACTTGGCAGTATGCACGTTCTTCATATAGTTAGATAGGTTGGAAACATGTGTCTAAAGAAGAACTCACTGATTGACTGATAATGAGGAAACTGTTTGTGTTAGTTTTGGGGGAAAACCTCAATGAGATATACATTTTCTGACGACTCCATAAAAGTTGAGTGTAACATTGTGAAGTAAATGCACACACTCACACAATCTCAAGTTTCCATGGCGAGGGGAATTAGACTAAACAGACAAATAGCTCCTATACCTGTGGCCACTTGATCTGATATAAGTCCTCACCAAAAAGATTCCCCTTTGAACAAAACCAACTCATCATCTCTAAAAGTGAACAATGTATCTTTCCCTGAAGACTAATTTCCCTGTGAAAATGGGGTTTTAAGTCTTTTGAGGCTCCTTTTAGATTCTAATAAACTAATTCCAAGGCTCATGCTGAGAGAGGCTTATTTCAATTTCACACGGCTTTGTTCAAATTTGTTTTATATTATGATGCTCATGGGCGGAGGGAGGAGAGGGAGGCATGGTGCTGAGCGATATTTAGTTGAAATGCATTCAGGCACATTGTTTCGTTGTTAGCGGTTTTCATACCATAAAAGAGAAAAATAAATGTACAATCTCAGGGAAGTTCCTCCTTTCTTTATCTTTCTGTCTCTGGGACAAACATTAATACTGCATATTAAAATAATAAAAGCAACTCTTTAATAAATGCTATATGATGGAAGAAAGCTTCTGTCTGTATACCACCATCTTTATATGATATATAAATATTATTTTCTGCTGCACATTACAGCAAAGCAAATCTCCATAAATTCTCCCCAGTGAGTAGGCTTGTAAGTTTGATTTCAGTTAACAATAGCAGCTATAGAGATGTACTTCTTCACATGGAAACAACAAATAAAGAAAGTACATGAGTTAAATTGTAGGCACGACAACAAGCTTCCAAAGGAAAGCAGCACGGAGAGCAGTGTTTAAGATACAGGGAGAGCAGTATAATAGTAATTGCAGCCAGTCCACTAATGACTATAATAACATACCTTAACACTGGGCTGCTCAACTCTGGGCTGACTGTGTTGATTGCAATCATTTTTAATTGCACATGTTTGAGCCAATTAAGGACACTAGCAATTTCAACTGTTGCTGTTCTCACTGGGTCCGTTACACTGTAGGAAGTTTACAGAATATCTATGCATAAATATTTTTGTTCATAAAACTTTTGTGCAAAATATAATTATGAGTGTTAAGATATACTCTGGAAACATCAATAACTAACACATTCAGCATCATCACAGCAGCCAGTGCTTTGCAGGACTTTCCCAAACCAACTGTGTGTTTAGCCTCTGGCTAGCTTCGCTGTAGCAGCCATTAGTTTCCAATTATCTCTCCTGGGGCTAGATATTGTGTGCACATGGAGCACATGTACAGCAAACCCAATCAAATGAATTTTCAAAGATGACTTTATATGTACTCTTGCATAATTTCACACAGATATGGCATGAGAGAGATATAAATACCTCCCTTAACACTATTATTACATGCATGCAGGGGTGGCCTAGGTCAGCAAATATAAGTAAAACATATATATGCAAAGAAGGGAAGCAATAAAAGCAATACTCCAATGTACATCATATTAAAAATGCAGTACATGCACACACATGTTGTGTTACTGTATGTAGGATAGGAATGGGAATGCTCAATGTTTTTGGTCTAATAACACAAACAAGAATGTGTGCATGCATAAATACATATAGTAACAGTGCAACTGCAAGTGTGCCCTCCCAAGAGGAAATAACTGAGACAAATGTTCATGTTAAATTGCAGTGGTTTGGAGTTCACAGTGGTTACACTCTTATTCTCCTGTTTTTGTTTTTGGGGGGGGATTTTCTGATTTTCCAACTGGCTCCCCGACAGCTATATCAATTCTGTAATTTCACTGCGAAGATACTTCTAATGCAGACTGAACATTTCCTAGAATTCAGATCCTCACAGACTATCAGCGTGGTTTTATTATGAAACTGAATTCCTAAGTCCTAAGTTTTACAATTGACTACAGACTCATTGGTCTACATAGCATTATTTCAGCATGTTTCAATTGATGTCTGGCTTAATCTCTTCAGCATGTCTTTTAGGTTTTTTCCTCATGGTAAGAAAAATCTATAACATATCTTAATTGCTTTGTCGAACTATGTTCCTTACATTTGCTTGTGCTGGGTAGCAATGGTATGCAACAAAAGAAAAATACCAACACAATTTACATCTCCTACCTATTCTCCCCCACCTTTTCGCCACAGCAGGATCAATGGGCACAGTGCACTTCCACAGTCCTCATTAGACAGAGTGTGGTTAGACAGGGAGAACAGATGCATGCCTATAAAATATCACCCCTTGCCAACCCCTGGCACGACTTAACCCACAGAGCTAGCTAGACGCTGAGGTAACATGTCATTGTGCGGAAACTCAAGCTGTTGACATGCGTCCCGTTGGCTTGTACCTCTATGAAATAGTTCACTTAAAGTTACAGTTGCATATTTGAGTCATGATACAACAGCTTTCCTTGACTTTTATTACATGCTCTTTTAGTAACATTTAGGAACTTAATGCCCCATTAAGTTTCCCCTTTACCAGCCTATAGGCAATAGAAACTTTTTGTACATGAACTGTGTACCACAAGGCTGCTACTGTAGCTACAAAGTGATGTTCTAAAACCATAACATCGCATGTTTACTCTGCAAACATAGTAACAAAGTCTATCTACCAAAATCATTTATATTCATCATTCAGTATCTCTAAGATGCCAAATTGTCTTTGCCAAATACAAACTGAAGCTATTTCCCATCCAACAAATAAAAATGTGTTTTCATTCAATGTTGGCACTTCAAATTCAAAAGATTGTCATTACGTACTGACGCAACATTTTACAATTTAGCAATCACCACCCAACTGTTGCACATTGTCAGTGATATTTCAACAGAATAATCCATACATCCCCATTAAACCAGAGATATGGATGTCTTGTTTATTATTACAGTTTCCCCGTTGTTGGTGTTGTTGTTGATAACAATCTAACAGCTTTTACTTATATGTATTGTATAAAAACAATGCATTAATTGAAATTACCTCCAAGCTTTGTCATGTCATTTGGATGACAATCATGCCGTTGCAAATGAGGCAAAAAGCAGCAGGACTCAGGTGTCTTTCTGTGTCCAAAGCCAACCTTATTTATTATTCCTTTTGAGGGGAAAGCCACTGACCATCATCTGTAAGTGTGTGTGTGTGTGTGTGTGTGTGTGTGTGTGTGTGTGTGTGTGTGTGTGTGTGTGTGTGTGTGTGTGTGTGTGTGTGTGTGTGTGTGTGTGTGTGTGTGTGTGTGTGTGTGTGTGTGTGTGTGTGTGTGTGTTCCCTGATTGAGTTTCTCAAGGGATAGAATCCTGAACCTCATCTGCTGCACACATGTAGTTTGCACGCATGCACAGACACACACACTGCCAACATCCATTTCACCATGGTGCTGAATGCCATTAATTATTGTGCCACATCTGCTTAGGTGAAGAGCTGGTGACAGAAGCAACCTCAGTCAGAGAAACGTTCTCTCTCTCTCTCTCTGTGCTTCACCGTCTCCCTCCGTCCTCCACCCATCCCTCCACGTCCATCCATATTCAGCAGACCCATGAGGAATAAGAAGAGGAGGAGGAGGAGTGGAAGGCTGTGACGGGGAGGCGTGGGCGATTGTAAATTCAGCACCATCTCTTCTTGTTGCGCGGGAATGACCCATCATTTCACACTGGGCCAAATGGCATGAATTCATAAATATAAATAACAGCAGCAAATTCATCTTTGCAGGATGCTGCACTGAGGCACAGAGAGGGCCATATTAGAATAAAGATGCCTTCCCTCTCACTAGCTTTCTACCTTCCTATTATTACCCACCACACACACCTTTTTGCCCTCATTATCAACTTCCGCATTTTCCCCGTCACCTCTCGCTCACTTCCCCTTACCCCCATCACTATCTGCTTTTCTTTTGTTCTTCCGAGACATCCACATATCTCCTCTATGATGACTGAGACATACAGTATGTAGGAAGAGTAGGAGAGCACAATTCCAACATTATTTGATTGTCTCAAATAATATAGTTTTGTTTTTATAAGTTCCATACCTCCTTTTTATTCTCAAGTTGTTGCTTTGAGTTTTTGCCAGTACTGTGTAGGTTTGATGGGTAATGGGAGTTACAGGAGACCCTCCACCCAGTTGAAGTGTGAGAAGCAGCAAAGAGTGGGTGGAGATTGGCCTGGACAGCCGACAGTTGGATTGATAAGAAGCTTGGCTCTGCCTCTTCATAACCAACGCATCCATTTGCCTTTTGCACAGTTCTTCAGTCCTTTTTGTTGTACATTTCCATCTTTTCTATTCCCATGATTGCTCAATCCTGTGCTTTATTTGTGTTCCTCTTGGCAGCAGTTGAACAAAAATACACGCACACAATCAAACGTGTTGTGAGAAATACACACAAAGCATTAGAGCAAGGGCAGATACAACTGATTAGTCAAACTGCCACCTCTCCACACCACCAACGCTAATGGTTGCCACGGTATTCAGAGATAAATATGGCCAATCAGAGACAATCACCGGGCAGGCTGAAGAGGCAGGTGATCTAATGACAAGGACGCAACAGAACGATGAAATGGTCTCACAGAGCCTGACAGTCATTTGGAGGGAGTGAAAACAAGTGTTTTTTAGCATCAGGTGGGAGCAAACGGCACCCACTGCCTCTCGTACACTCCTCCATCAGGCTCACTCCTCTTCGTCTCTCACGCTCTCTCACCCTCCATTTACCAACTTCTGAAATAGAACCCCAAACTGATAGAGATAGGATCAAATAAAGTAGAAACAAAATAGCACACCATTACTCTACTGAAATGTATAATCAGATGAACATGTTGGTTTAGAGAAGAATATACAAAGCTACTGAAACAAATACTATCTTGATTAGTTAAGAATAACTTTTTCACAAAAATTACTCAAAGTGTAATGACACAACAACACATTATGGGCAACACTAATTTCATAATATGAATACCACCATTTTAATAAAGAGAAAAGTTCATTTTAAATGACTTGAGAAATGTTTGAGCCTTTTTTTGTGGCAAAAATCGTAGCACTCAAAATCTCTGGGACTTTGCTTTTTCAGGACTGTGTGGGTGTGGTGTGTTAAGAATTGATTGACAGCAGCCGGCAATGTGATCAAACAACCCAACAACTGTCATCCCATTTACTTCAAATATTGTTTAATCCATGCACAGATGTATCATCCTCATGTTCCGAGTCCTGTCCATTTCAAACCAGTTACGAGAGAGAACAATTTAAAATAAATCTTGAAATGTCTTCAATTAAATCGCCAAAACTGTTCTTAATAATTGCACATTTCTGGCACCTCTCACCTATAAGTGGCTGATTGAGGGAAAGAGGTTTTTAGGGGTTTTAAAGTCAAATATACCAAAATGCTATCAGTGAAATGTTTTACTTTACAGCTCTACAATTCTTCAGCCAGAGGACCATCACATTACTTGGGTCAACACGTGCACCATAAACCCTGCTGAGTGAATTTGAAATGAAAAAACAGAGCAGAAGCGAAGAAGAAAATGCACTTAAGGGCACTTAATCACAGATGTGGCTCGTTGGTCTAAATCAGAAATGAATGTGGACACAACGGACCTCCATGGGACCACGGATGTACTGGCACTTTGTGGAGAGCACAAAGGCCTGAAAAAGCCATTAATGATGAACACCATACAGTTATCCTGTACTTCCAGATTTAGACCTTCAAGCAGTTCTTCAAATAATAATGGTTTAGAAAAAGGTCTTACCCAGCAGAAAGCAGGGACAGAGATCTTAACTCTCTGAGCCACATGTGACCTTTCGCTTTTATGTTCCTTCTTTCTGCCCTTCCCTTCTTTCTTTGGTACTTTCCCTGATATCATGTTTTCCTTTGTCACAGACTGTTGCTGCTACAGGCTTTTAAGGAGAATTAGCACACTGTTACATATAAAACAAAGGTCAGTATGTGTTAGTGGAATGTGTGTGTGTGTGTGTGTGTGTGTGTGTGTGTGTGTGTGTGTGTGTGTGTGTGTGTGTGTGTGTGTGTGTGTGTGTGTGTGTGTGTGTGTGTGTGTGTGTGTGTGTGTGTGTGTGTGTGTGTGTGTGTGTGTGTGTGTGTGTGTGTGTGTGTGTGTGTGTGTGTGTGTGTGTGTGTGTGTGTGTGTGTGTGTGTGTGTGTGTGTGTGTGTGTGTGTGTGTGTGTGTGTGTGTGTGTGCATGCGTGTCTGCACGGAAAATGAAGTTCTGTCATATCTCAGAGAAAGGTCAGTGTGAAGTGTGCTTGAGTGATCAGGTATGACTTCCTGCCAGCGTGCCATGCTTTCAGTATGGACTAATATGCATGACTGCATCTGCTATCAGAGCTGATTCCCAGGATCCATATTTCCAATCATTGCAGCACAAGCAAAATAATTCTCTCAACATCACACAATCATCCAAACAAGACTCTATTGGATAGCATTGTGTTCTACAATTGACTGGCAATATTTTACATCCCAGACTCTTATTGCACAGCAGATACATTGTTACCCATTCATCTCTAAGGTAATACGACTACATGTTCTACTGCTGTATTGCAGCAGGCAATAAACCAACCATTTCTTTGAGTGAATATTTGTGTTTTTCCCAAACCTGAAGAACGGCCACAAACATATTCATATTCTCCATCCTCATATTATTTTCTCGTGATGGCTGTGGGTATGCAGTTTCAAGGGGTAGTCATCTTGTAGGTGTAACTACCTCTGATGACTTTGCACAATCACATTACAGCCAAGGAATATGAGGCCATTTTGCACAATTAAGCATCCAGTGGTGTGTACACCATTTCCTTGCTACCCAGATAGTTACACTCCCATCCTGTACACACTGCTAAACACATTTAAGAGCATTGTCATGAACACAAATGGTTTGATTTGAACATCAGTCAAACTTTATTGCAGCCTCTGGGGCATCAAATGCAACATATATTTCCACCCTCGCCTCCATCCCTACAATAAATAGGAAAAATTTCCCACCACACAAATGATGCCGCAATTGCTGTAATGTGATAAAGAACTGTCAGTAATGAGAGTCAGTGAGGAACAATGGCAGGAGTAAGACATGCAACATACTAACCCAAAGTTAATGAGTTTCTGAGCTGGATTGTATTTATATCAGTATTAATCAATGTGATTTAAAAATGTTTAGATATTCAGCACTCGCATGTATTGCACTGCCACACAGTGTCGAAGGTAAAGCTTTTTTCCAACCTTCATTTACTGTATGACCTCACATCAGAAATAGTCCCTCTTTTAAAATGAAAGGCATCATACTGGCAACAAAGCAATAACGTTACCTTGGAGTGGACATTTTAGTTTGAAAGCCAAGGGCCAACTGAGTTCCTTTTGAAAGAGCCAAGACAAACTGTTTTTATTGAAGCATCAACAAAGGTTGAAAGGGAAATAATCTTGACATGTGTGAGCTGTACTGGCATTCAAGACCACTGGCCAATGTCAACATACTGAGATGCTTACTTCCTGAAGAAAAAAATCAACCTGAACCTGAGAAGGAAGTAGCAGGAACTCAGACAAAGGGGCCTAGGGGTTGGTCAAGGTCTTCAAACCCACTGTAAATTATTATTTTCACTCATCAACGAATATAGACACAAACTGAGGAAAACGAATGTTGGGAAAATACTGAATGTACTCTTTTAATAACAGAGTAGCACATGATAACAAAGGCCCAACTGTAACTGTGTAGATGGCAGGATGTATGATTACCTAGAAGAGCATCAGGACACACTGTTTTAGGCATATGATAGCTATGTGACAACGATTAACATGATGATTCAGCCTCTAAGGAGATAGACAAATGACAAGCATGATCATTTCTGACGTGGGCCTTAGCTAATCTGAAATAAACATTGTATACTGCTTTGAACCGGTATTCCTCCATCCTGTGACTGTGTAACACCCTCTCTTGTATTTAAGGCATGAAGGCGTGAAGGACACTGTTGCGGGAACTCATTGTACCATATGCTCTGTATGTGATGTTTACTTCCATTCTTGCCAGGTTAATAAATACATGTATCCTGATATTGAAACTCAAGCCGGTGACGAGTGATATTTCTTCTAAAACCTACTACACGTGAATTTAGAGACCAAAGCCTCCACAGTCACATGCATTCCGGGGGCCAGAGCAGGCGACGTTGAGGCGCATCTTAAACTGCTGGCTAAAAATAAACATAAATACGGTAGGATTGTTATTCACGTCGGTGGTAATGATGTTCGTTTACGCCAATCAGAATGCACCAAACTTAATGTGGAGTCGGTGTGTAGTTATGCTAAAACAATGTCGGACACCGTAATCTTCTCTGGTCCCCTCCCCAATCTGATCAATGATGACATGTATAGCCGCATGTCATCATTTCAGCGCTGGTTGTCTTGGTGGTGCCCAGCAAACAATGTGGGCTTCGTAAATAATTGGACAGCCTTCTGGGGAAAACCTGGTCTGATTAAGAGAGACGGCATTCATCCTACTTTGGAAGGTGCAGATCTCATTTCGGCAAACATTTCAGGGCTTTGTGGACTTAATCCATGACAAACTGGAGTTGAGACCAGGAGGCAGAGTCGCAGTCTTACACGCTTCTCTGCGCTCTCTCCTAGGCAGTCATCCATAGGAATCCCGAACCCAATAAAATACCCAATATTAGCGGTGTGTGTGTCTGCCCAAGGACAATTTAAGGTAAAACCTAATAGAGGTGTCGTACATAATAACCTAATAAAAGTAAATGTAACAACTACTACAGTGCAACAAAACAGGAAGATTAAATGTGGTCTCTTAAACATAAGATCTCTAGCATCTAAAGCAATATTGGTAAATGATTTAATATCAGATTATAATATTGATATATGCTGTCTCACTGAAACTTGGTTGAGACATGAAGAATATGTCAGCATAAATGAGGCCACTCCACCCAGCCATATCAACACTCATATTGCTCGAGGCACGAGCCGAGGAGGTGGAGTTGCAGCAATCTTTGACTCAAGTTTACTTATCAATACTAAACCAAAATTAAATTATACCTCCTTTGAAAGCCTCGTTTTTAGTCTTACGCATCCGACCTGGAAAATGTTGCAGCCAATCTTATTTGTTACAGTGTATCGTACACCAGGTCCTTATTCAGAATTCTTATTAGAATTCTCTGAGTTTTTATCAACTTTGGTTCTTAAAACAGACAAAGTAATTATCGTAGGTGACTTTAATATTCATGTTGACGATGATAAAAATAGCCTTACTGTTGCATTTAACTCTATATTAGATTATGTTGGTTTCTGTCAGAGTGTAAATAAACCAACCCACTTCTATAATCACACTCTCGACCTTGTTCTGACTTATGTTATTGAAATTGAGCAACTATTAGTCGAACCGCATAATCCTGCTTTATCCGACCATTTCTTAGTAACTTTTGAAGTACTATTACGAGACTACAAAGCATTAGTCAAAAGCTCTTGCAGCAGAAACCTATCTGTTAGTGCTATAGCCACATTTAAGGACGAGATTCCACCAATAATTAACTCGATAGCATGTCTGCATGTAGGGGAGGAAACGTATACAAAATGTACACCGCCCCAAATTGATCATGTTGTTGATAGTGCTATAGATGCGCTGCGAATAAAATTAGACTCTGTTTCTCCTTTGAAAAAGAAGAAAATAAAACAACATAGATTAGCTCCATGGCAAAATGCCGAAACCCGCAAAATAAAGCAAAAGTCTAGACAACTTGAAAGGATATGGCGTTCCACTAAACTTGAAGAATCTCGTTTAATTTGGCATATTACTCTCAATGAATATAAGAAAGCACTGCGTAAAGCGAGAGCAGCCTACTACTCTTCATTAATAGATGAGAATAAGAATAATGCAAGATTTCTTTTCAGCACTGTAGCCAGGCTGACAGAGAGCCACAGCTCCATTGAGCCTTCTATTCCCATAGCACTCAGTAGTAATGATTTTATGTGCTTTTTTAACGATAAAATTGTTACTCTTAGAAACAAAATTAATGACCTCTTGCCTTTGACCAGTACAGTGTTATCAACAGCTCCCGGAAACCTAAGTTCTAATATTACACTAGATAGTAAACTAGAATGCTTTTCAGCCATAAACCTTGAACAATTACATTCAATGATTCTCTCTTCTAAACCATCAACGTGCATGTTAGACCCAATTCCAACTAAGCTGTTGAAGGAAGTTTTTCCATTAATTAGCACTTCTTTATTAAATATTATGAATATGTCTTTATTATCAGGCTATGTTCCACAATCATTCAAAGTAGCAGTGATAAAACCGCTTCTTAAAAAGCACAACCTCGATCCAGAGGTTTTAGCCAACTATAGACCTATTTCTAATCTTCCGTTCCTCTCAAAGATTCTTGAGAAAGCGGTCGCAAAACAGTTGTGTGATTACTTAAAAAACAATGATTTATTTGAAGATTTTCAGTCTGGCTTTAGAACACATCATAGCACGGAGACGGCTCTGGTTAAGGTCACAAATGACATTCTAATAGCCTCAGACAAGGGACTTGCTCGATCTCAGTGCTGCATTTGATACTATCGACCATGATATCCTATTGCAAAGACTAGAGCACTTAGTTGGCATACAGGGAACTGCTTTAGGCTGGTTTAGGTCCTATCTATCTGAACGCTCTCAGTTTGTACGTGTTAACGATGAATCTTCCACGCAAACCAAAGTTAGCCATGGAGTGCCACAGGGCTCAGTGCTCGGACCTATTTTGTTCACATTATATATGCTTCTGTTAGGCAATATTATAAGGAATCATTCTGTAAACTTTCATTGTTATGCGGATGATACTCAACTATATTTATCAATCAAGCCTGATGAAATTAATCATCTAAATAAAATTCAAGACTGCCTTAAGGACTTAAAAACATGGATGACCTTAAACTTTTTGATGTTAAACACGACCAAAACTGAAGTTATTGTACTTGGCCCGAAGAATCTACGAAACAAATTATCTAAAGATATACTAACTATGGATGGCATTAATTTGGCCTCCAGTGAGACTGTAAGGAATCTTGGTGTTATATTTGATCAGGATGTATCCTTTAACGCCCACATAATATCAATTTCAAGGACCGCCTACTTCCATCTACGTAACATTGCAAAAATCAGGCATATCTTGCCTCAAAACGATACAGAGAAACTAGTCCATGCATTTGTTACTTCTAGGCTGGATTATTGTAACTCTTTATTATCAGGGAGTACCAAGAAGTCAGTCAAGTCGCTTCAGCTGATTCAAAATGCTGCGGCTCGTGTACTAACCAGAGTTAGGAAAGGGACCACATTACTCCTGTTCTGGCTGCCTTACACTGGCTCCCTATAGAACACAGGATAGAATTTTAAATTCTTCTTCTCGCCTACAAAGCCCTTAATGGGCAGGTGCCATCTTACCTTAAAGAACTCAGTATACCCTACTGTCCTACTAGGGAATTGCGTTCCAAGAATGCAGGGTTGTTGGTTGTTCCTAGAATCTCTAAAAGTACAATGGGAGCCAGAGCCTTTTCTTATCAAGCTCCACATTTGTGGAATCAGCTTCCAGTTTGTGTTCGGGCGGCAGACATCCTATCCGTTTTTAAGAGTGTGCTTAAGACCTTCCTTTTTGATAAAGCTTATAGTTAGGGCTGATTAGATTCAGGCCCTAGTTTTGCTGATATAGGCTTAGTTTGTCGGGGGACATCTTACTTCTTCCTTCTCTCTGTCTGTACCTGTGTACTCTCATGTTCCGATTAACCCAGCTTCCCCACATTTCTTTCTTTTTGGTGTCTATATACGCTGGGATCCGGAGTCATGGATGATCCTGCGGTCCTGTGTCCTGGATCGCGAGCGCTGGATCTTGAGTCGTGGCTGTGGTCCTGGATCATCGGTCCTGGATGGATATCCTCGTGGATTCATCTTCCTATTATACACACATGCATTTCCAAACATTTGGACTACCTATGTTGCAAATGTATTATCTTTTCAATTTACACACGGCATCTATTGCACGTCTGTCCGTCCTGGGAGAGGGATCCCTCCTCTGTTGCTCTCCCTGAGGTTTCTCCCATTTTTCCCTTTAAACTGTGGGTTTTCTTCGGAAGTTTTTCCTTGTACGATGTGAGGGTCTAAGGACAGAGGGTGTCGTATTGTCATACTGATATTCTGTACACACTGTGAAGACCACTGAGACAAATGTAACATTTGTGATATTGGGCTATATAAATAAACATTGATTGATTGATTGATTGATTGATTGATTGATTGATTGATTGATTGATTGATTGATTGATTGATTGATACTCCTGTTCTTACAAACATATTTTTTGTATCAACACATTCAGTACATGAGACTAAATTAAAGCAGTCTGATGTGCTGTGGCCCATCTCCCATCAATTTGGTTGCTGGAGCCCTTCCCGGCTTTGGTCAAAGTGTCATTTGATTGTTGGAGTAATTTAATTTAGGATATTCCTACACCTGTAGGCTCTCATTACCCTTTTACAAGATCCCGCCTCCCTGCCCCATGTGAGGTGAGGGAAAAAAAGAACTGTGAGAATGATAATTGATAACCCCCCAGGGCTGTAGCGCAGGTGGCTGATGAATCATTGCAGTGTGTGAATGTGGTTTCATCATCCTGCAGATCCAAATACATGAAGGTGCCACATTGAGAACGGTTGGTTTGATTGTAAGGAGTTGTGATTTTCTTTCACATCCATTACGTGACGCACACTGGCCCACAAAACCTGTTCCTACACAGTCATTGGAAAAGAACGGGTTGCAAAACTGTGAATAATCTTTTTTTTATCACTTTAAATGACTCTCAGCCATATGATTAAATTGTTCTTTTACATTCATATGAGCAAGAAGCAAACAGATAGTCTGACGCATGCTCACAAAACACTCGGCTGCAGAAGCAGTCTCTTGCGTGCATACTCTTGCAAAAGATGTGGAAGCATTGAGGGGGGCCATGGCTTATGAAAAATGTCATCCGAGTGAACAACTCAGAATAAATGGACATTATACACCATATAGCAAATGCTAGAGACGGCCATATTACATTTCAGCAGTGATTATTGCAATTTACAATGTGTTTTTTCATGAATGCAAGTACAATATAGCTTCAAAGGAAGATGATTCTTAATCCTGCCCGTTAAACTCTGTGTGGTCAACTGTTTCTCCTACTGGTAGAACAAGTTGTCTGATTACAACAGAAGACCTGATCAAAGGTCTGCAACTATACTAAGCAGTACTTTAATATTATTGTATGTATACATACAATGTTATTGATGCATGGCAATTCAGAAGAGTTAGCCATTTTAGAAGTTATAATTAAATGTCAAAAAACGAATTCATTCATATGTTTCAGTATGAAAATATACCTTTATAGATTTGTCATATTGATTTCAAATATAGCCCAGCCATATATTAAAGTTTGACAAACTATCTCTCATCCTGCACAGCCTACGTTTAACTTCCAGACTCCTCCACTGTCCTCTCCATCACTTGATCCGCCCTCTCTGTTCTCTTCAACCACTTCTCTCCATGGCAGCATGATGGAGTGGGGATGTCTATAGAGAGGTATGACAGTTGGATCGTTGGCTGTCACAGAGACGGGTGTCCATCTCTACCTGCTCAGACAATTCTGACAGCTTAACAACGGACGCCTTAATATCGCCATGCACACATGCACGATTCAAACATGGTGATCAAGAGTGATAAGATGGGCAAAAAGGCAGTTGTGCATCAATAAACACCCTTTATCCATCCTAAACATATAGATTAGGTCATTCAGGTGGTGAACATGAAGCCAGCGCACATTGCTTGATGAAACGATATGGAACACTGATTGGAACAAAGCATGCAAGGTTTTCCAAGTTAAACAAACAATGTTTTAAGTTTTTGTTATGCTTGGTTTAATTGTTTTTTTAAGAATAGCCAAGTAAAATATCCAAGCTGCCAAAGGACTTCAATCTCTTGCAGCTGAGTAAAAAATTCAGAGAAAAGGCTACAGAGACAAAAACCTGCCTTTGACAGTGTTGTAAAAACTAGGCTTCACGAAACACAACCGGCTGTCTCACGAAGTGTTTCCACACAGAGAACACTGTTTTAACTCAAACACACCAGAGCCCAGGATGTCCTTGTTTCTCTTTGCACAGATTCAATAAACTGGCTGTAATGCCATCAGCAATTTCATTGTAGCAAGACATTCCTTATAGTTAAGTGACTAGTAGTTGACAAAACGATCTCATCGAAAGATCCACTTAGTAGCTGTTCTGGAGAACAAACTTCGTCAGCATATGGAGCTAGGCCATGTGTCATGCAATACAGATTGTATATGTTGCTAATTTTGTATTTTCAGAGCACTTCTAGCGTAGTCAAATTCCATGCTCCAGAACCCACGTTCATGGGCCCCGTTGTGAGGTGGGATCTTTCTAAGAATTAGCATACGCAACTTGACTAGAGTCTTGCACCGTCACTCTCTGATTTATTCTATATTTTTGATTGTTTAGGAGTTGTATTGTTGTTATTCCAAAGCTAAAGAAACGAGTTGTTTCCCACCAAAACACTCACATGATATAGAGGCAGAATAGTACATATTAAAGTTTAGAAGACACATTCATGAGCACTGTAAATGTATGGTGTTGTTTGAATATTGTAATCTTATATTCTTTAACAGGACAGGCACCTGCAGGGATATTTTTTTTTCTTTCTCATTCCCAGTGTTTACAGTTGGACAGGGGTTTGGTATCATTTCTACCAGCTCAGCTTCTTCAATAATATATGCCTATAAGACATTACTGCTCTATCTCCAGCAAGGGAGCTGTGAGCCAGTGGTTGAGATGGCTTGTGGAGGGTTATTCATAGATTCCGCGCACAGTGCACACACATGCACACACTCCCCATTTCACCCATGCAATCCGGCTCTCTTCTCCCAGCTGCCCTATTAAACTGAAGAATCTCGGGAAGTGAAATGAAACTAGTAAATCTCAACTGCTTTTATGATTGACTCGATATGATTTGTATTATAATTTGGACACAGTGCTCCCTCTCTCTCTCCCGCTGCCTCCCACCAACGCACTCCCTATCCCCTTCTCACTGCTTTCATTACTTAGATTGGCTCTCGTGAAATAGGCCGTAGGGTCTTCACAACACACATATGTCCATATGTATAAACACATAGGCACATAAAGGGCCCTTGCACATCCACACAATCTATAACCTCCACGGCCCTTGCTGGCCGGGTAAACAAGCGAGCTGAAGCGACTGAAGGTGGATAGATCTAAACTGTTGAGATAGCCTCAGTTTGCAGACCACGGGAGTGGGCATAAGTGAAATGTGGATATGAGATGAACAGTTATAGAGGAAAACTGAGATCTGACAATCCAATCAGACCGCTCCCTGGACAGAATGGGCTGAGCTCATAAATGAATGCATGAAGCCTGGAGAGATAACCAATGGGCATAAGGACCTTAGAGAGACAGGGAGAATCATTATATCGACTAAGTGATGGACTAACTGACAGACTGATGGAGCGACTGTCTGAATGGACCCTTTGAAATGCAGGCAGTTTGAAGTTGGAAGTCTCAGGGTCTTTGACCATCAGAGTCTAAAAGGCAGGAGAGGGCAGCGTCTTCTATACACCCTTTAGCCTTCTGTGGCTTCACCAAAATAAATGATAACCGCATCTCTGACTTCCTTTATGCTTAGTTGATGTGCCCTTGGCGACACTTTCTTCACTCCTCAGTTTGTGAGTGCATCTGTTGAAAACGAAGGCCAAGTCGTAAGTGCTGGCCCGGACTTTCTACTTCAAACTGAGATCAGGGTCCTAAATACCTGAAATATCCTCTCTCTGAAATGACTTTCTTTCTTGAACATGTTGCCAAACTGGTCTTATCTGTAGAACAGCAGAGTGCAGGCGTGTCCCTCAGTAGCCTTCTGAACTTTACTTTGAAGATTGCATTAGTATACAGACAGTTTACACAAGCATCGCTGTGAGTGACACTATATGCTCTGAGTGACTTGCGGAAAGAAGAGTCCTTGTCACGGAAATCACAACTTAGAATTCAGCGCTCTTAGCAATCGTTGTCCTGCCCTCTCTTCAGTCTTTTACCACTCTATCTTTCCCAGGATAAAATCCAAACTCTGCGGTCCCTCTCAGTGAGAACCGACTCTGGCCGAGCTTCTGTCACAGCCACAGAAAGGCCCGCAGCCACACATCTGTCTACAAAGCAAAATGGCTCACAGAAGCCTGGGCCCAGTTACCTGCTGGGGCTCCAGTCTGTCCCAGTCGCTGAGTCAGATTGAAAAATACACACCTGCTACCATGAACACTGACACACACTCTAACTCCTCCTGCTTTTCTAGTCTCCTGCGGACGGCAGGCATTCTTTCAACATATGTTCATGCCAATATCAGCTCTTTCTTAACACAGTAGGAGAAAATCATTCAGTCTATATTCTGTGGTGAGAGGCCAAGCCAAACTGGGCCTGTGGAGACAATGGAATAGGAGCTGCTGACTGAGGAGAGGAGAGGAGAAGACAGAGAGAAGAGAAGAGGGGAGAGGAGGGGAGATGAGAAAGGGGGGTGTGGCACAGGAAGCACATTAACTCTATCTGTATGGTAATGCTATTACCTCCCATCTAATCAGCATGGTCCCCTCCACAGACTGGCTACCTCCTAGCTTTCATTAGCAACATGAATTATGGATCTGCCCTAGCATCAAAATGCTAAGCATTATGCCATTTATGATGCCGTTTTCTAAATCCTTCTTTCTTTCTTTCCTGTCTCTCCCATCTTCCTCCCCTTCACTCTACCGATCTTCTCCAGAGCTGCCACAGACTACGATTACCGCAGAACTATTAGGAGGCTGTGCTCAACACATTTCCATACCATCATATCTCCCTTGAGATATTGATAGTGAATAATGTGCTGCTTTTGCACGCACGCACGCACGCTCACACACACAACAAATATTTCCAGCTGAAAGATGTGACAGTACCAAAAATCAGCATGAAGCTGAAAGGGGATGGATGAACAAAATAAGGAAATTCTATAGACAGAAATAATGAAAAAAAGATAAGGGGATGTGTGTAGGCAAGCAAAGAGTTATGGATATCAGAAAAAAGAGTCAGGAGGAAGGAGGAAGGAAAGCTTGAGCCTGCCTGTATCGTGCTACTAGAAGTGAAGCCACATCAATAAGCTTGGTGCGCAGCAGGTTTTTAGAGGATACATCGGAGGAGAAACTGGACACTGTGTAATAACAGCTCACTAAAAACATTACAGCCCTCATAAAGCGCCCAAACTCGCTTTAATAGCTGCTGAAATGTTTACTTTGGCCTTACTCAGGCTAAAGGGAACACGTCAGAACAGGCAGGAAGAGAGTGAGTTTGCGTGTGCACTAATACAGGTCAGCGGATCTGTCTTCAGCTAGATGATCCATACAAATTTACTGTAAAACCCCAAACCGAGTTCATCTGTCCATGCAGCCGGTCTTTCGTTAACGCAGTCACAAATAGCCCCGCTGCGGTTTGGTGAATGACATCAACCTCTATTTGGCTGTTTTACGAGCTACTCTGACCAGCGTGAGAAACCATGGTACTCTAACCTCATGAAGTACAGCCCAAGGACCTGGCTGAAACACATGCACAGTAACACACAGACGGACACATACTGAATATAAATGTGCATATACACAATGTGCAAACACTATGGTACAGCAAAGGCCAAAACCGCACATACTTTCCCATGCTGATGGTGGAGTTACTGAGTTTTACAAGCTGAGCTTCTGCTTCTCGCCGCATTTCTTGGTAAAACACAAGATCTTTTTTGGAAACACACACCAAAGCAGCCTTTTAACTGATGGTTCAGGTTGTTGTGCTTGGAATGTGAACTGAGAGCAAACACACATCACAGGAAAACTTTAGCTCTTAACCCGATGACCACATCACTTACTCACAAAAAAAATCATCAGATAGCAGGAGATGGTTGATCAAAAGGCAAATGAACAGACACAGGAACAGTATGTATGAGACACAGACACGTGGTTGAGTCTGACTAAATGTGAAGCTAGTCTAAAAAGAAAGGGTACATTTGAGTTGAACGTGCCTCAACTTTGGCAGAGAAAAGGATGCTCCTTCTGTTGTTTGACTCATAGACTCAGACAGGAGAACATTTGAAGGGAAAAAGCGTTTATGAGTTTTTGGAAAGTTTTGCAATCAGGCTGACTTGCTGATATACAGGTACACTGTGTAACCTTTAAACTTTTATACAGTCTGTGTGTGTAACAATCAAGAACGATATTTCCAGCTGACATCTGTCTGTCACCTCAGTTGTTCGTATGTGGCTTATACATGGAAACTGTAGCCCAGTCAAGCACAAAAGTCAAATGCCGAAAAATAAATCAAGACAAAAAAGTGCTTCAGGCTTAGTCTGAACGCACCCTATTATAAAAATAAATGAAGACAAAGTTAGGGAGCGAGACATAAAAGATAAAAGATTCTACAGCAGAGAATGCATATAAATATATATTTGCATATAAAACTGTTTTATTATTCCATTAAAATGAAGCATTTGTTTTAATGCCTCTGATAAATGGAGAAGATTCTGAACCAGTATCTTTATCAAAACAGTGGTAGTGTGCAATAACATCGAACAATATTTGTAAGGACTGGCTTATCTAAAGCCAGTTGAGTAGCACTTGAAATACTTGGCTCTATGAAACCTGATGTACTTATATGATTCTGTTTTCTTCAAGGTTGTGTCTTCCTGGTCGAGTGTACTTATTGTAAGTCGCTTTGGATAAAAGCGTCAGCTAAATGCAATGTAATGTAATGATGGACAATCCTCTATATTGCCTTTAAAATCAACTCTTAATTCTGCACCACACTAAATAACCCTCATCTCTTTATATTCATATATATATATATATATATATATATTTATATTTATATATATATATATATACCATCAGCTTTCAGCCATTATATCAAACAAACTCCTGATGTCATTTGAGCCATCACTTTACAAGTGTCTCTTGAAGAGTTGGCATCTCACGTTTCTTGATGTTTCAAATTAAACAGTTTGTTAACCTTACACGTCTTCTGGTCTTAATGTAATATGATGACACTCCGCGCATGCAAGTATGAACGGGCCAAACAGGATGGAATTCATGTGGGTTGTTGGGCTGCTCGATTATGGCAAAAATCATAATCTCGATTATTTGGGTCAATAATTGTAAATGCGATTATTAAATGCGATTATTCATTGACTTTGAAAACATCCATTTATTGGAGAAAAAAAATGTGAACAGTATGTTTTTAACAGTTGATTACCCTGAACATTAAGTATAATTCAACTGAAAAAAAAGTAATAATAATAATAAAAAAATAATCGTTTTATTTCGATTACGTTGTTTTCGTAATCGTTGCAAGCCATAATCGTAATCGCGATTAAAATACGATTAATTGAGCAGCCCTAGTGGGTTGCATTGCATTTTGGGTGATATTTGCTTGCTCTAAAGGGTGCACTGTAGTGTACTTGACCTGCATTATTTATAGACCAGGCAAACACTTCATGACATGGCATAACATCCACTTCTGATGGGAACTCTTTCAGGGCTGACGGGACTGAAGCAGCCTGAATATGATCCTGCCAAAAAAGGAGGAGCGAGACGGAGCATAAGGTCATTCATGAGTGGGAGAATGTCAGAAAGAGCCTTTGCACTATCACCCCTCCTCTGTACTCCCAGGGGGGCTGGCTAAAAGACAGACAGGTATATGGACTATTTTTCCCTTTCATCTTTTGATAATCCCACCTATCTTTGCGTTTGATGTTCCTCTTTATGCTCACTGGACAAATCCTCTGTCTCTGCCCCCCTAATCGCATTACCACCTAAGGTGTAGTGCACTCAGAGTAACTGGACCTCACTAGTGCCAGCACACTGCTGTACCAAGACAATGTACTGACTGCCAACAAAACAGGCATGACCATAGGCCTTCATTACCCCCACATCTAAGACACAATTGACTTACACGCACACTGAGTGATACTGTGATGGCACGGGACAGCCACAGTGAGTTCAAGCTACACACTGGCAATAGGAGCACCATCACACCTGACTTAAGCAGAATTTGACCTAACTTTCTTGAGTAAGCCAACAAAGTCCAGATCTG
The DNA here is from genome assembly GCF_902827115.2 of Pseudochaenichthys georgianus. NCBI lineage: Eukaryota > Metazoa > Chordata > Actinopteri > Perciformes > Channichthyidae > Pseudochaenichthys > Pseudochaenichthys georgianus. Next base: position 23,850,717 of record NC_047511.1, on the reverse strand, counting down.
GGTACATCAACATGTATTTCTCTTTCTGTCCTGCTGTGTCTGCACACCACAGACGTAAAAAAGCATGAGGAGAGGCTCAAAGCATGGAAATACAAAAGAGAGAAGAGGTGGCGGGAAAGGAAGAGATAAAGAAATATGAAGCCAAAGCTAGGAGAAGAATGGTGTGGGTAGCGTCCAAGAGCTACTAAAACTGTTTTTCATGTGGAGCTAATAAACATAAGTGAGGTATTCAATATGAACCCGAGCAGATCTGAGGAGAAATAGCATGTAAAAAGGAAAGCAAAGAAAGACATACAAGAAGATGAAAAGGCAAGTTCCTCTTTCCATAGCAACATCAACATGTTTTAGAAATGTCTTGTGCAAAGCATAACAAAAAACGAGAAAGATCAAAGCTGAATTACAGTTTTGAGGGAAATAACCTAAATAAAGGATGGGGGATAATGAACCTGTGAAAAAAGCAAAGAGCACAGATGACTGGTTTTCTTACCTAGATGTGTTGCAGCAACATGAAAAAGACAGAGAAGGAAGGAGGTTGGTGAAATGTTCATATAAACATGATTATATAAATATTCAAAGGTGCACATGCTGGGTGCTTGTATGTTTCCCGCTCGCCTGCCTGACTGTCGGCCCATAGGGAATCTTTCCTCTGCCTTGTGTAAACAGACCATGATTGGAAGTCTGACCCCCTAATCCAGTGACCACCAACTGGCGGCCCGCGGGCCACATCCGGCCCGCCAGACATTCTCATCCGGCCCGCACGACGGGGGTGACTGTGGCGTTGGCGGAGTGCTTACTGCGTTCGCCCCCCACCCATTTCTTTGTTTACAACAACTCGTGAGTAAGGTGCAGTACCGGAGTCCAACAGAGAGGCAGCAGCTGTGGGACAGTAGACTGCGTACTGCGAAATCTTCCTTCCCCTGAAGAAGAAGAAGTGATCCATCATCCTTCGTTGTGAAGAGTCTGGTTAATGCGCTCTGCACCACAGCAGTAGCCCTGCTGCGACAGAGTCCAACAGAGAGGCTGGAGCTGCGGGACAGTAGCCTAGAAGCAGGGTTGGGTTGTAACGGAATACATAACGGCGTTACGTAATCAGAATACACAAATCAAGTAGGCTAACTGTATTCAGCTGGCGTTACATTTGAAAGACGAGTGATCTGATTACAGTTACTTTCGTAAACCTGAAGTGAATACATTTTGGAATACTTATTGGAGGAAAAGTTTCCTCACAAAATGTAATATTCATTACCGGCAGAGCTGTGTGCACACTGCACAAGCACAGCGCTGCAGCAGGTCTGTGAGCGAGAGAGAGATGCAGCGTGTCTGTGAGGCCCCGCCCCCGCACGCAGATGAGAGAGAGAGAGAGAGAGAGATCTCTTTTAAAATATATTGAAAGTTAGAAACGGAGATGGTTAGATAAAATGTGCAAGATAACGTTTATGTATCATTTCTTTATTGTCGAAATGATGACATTTCATAACGGGATGAAATCAAAGTGAATGGCCTGCTGCTGCTGAATGCATGGGGCAAGTGACTGGAAAAAGTTTCAAAAGTTATTACATCGTTTCAGATAATAATAATAATAATAATAATAATAATAATAAATAATGATAATTCATTCTATTTAGGGGCGCCTTTCAAAGCACCCAAGGACACCTTACAATGCATAACATATTCCAAGGAAAGGTTTTAAGACAGTACAAAGAATGCAGTCCGGGTGATGTTTTTTCTGTGGGGTGCAGATGAGGGGGAGCTGTCCAGAATGACACCAAGATGTTGTGTTTGTGCTCTTGATAAGCCATTAAAACAGTAAAATACGTGTCTCCTGTTCACCAAAACATACCCATCTGTTATGGAAAAAGAAAGTATTCCAAAAGTAATCTGAATACTATTTATAAAATTCTGGGCTATATAAAAATCGCTGGCCCGCGATAGTGTCTATTGGTTACATTTCGGCCCTTGGACAAATGTAGTTGGTGATCCCTGCCCTAATCCCACCAGGAGCGTCTGCGGCGTTTTTAGCGATCGCGGCCACTCTAGTCAATGGGTGCTATTCCACCAGACCCGCCGCGGCTCGAAGCGTCCCAGAAGCTCCTCGCCGCAAGCAATTTCTAAAATATAGGATGAATCCTATTTTTGACGCGGCGCAGGCAGGAAGTGATGAAAATCACCTTGTTGTCTGCTTTGCTGGTTGAGGGGGTGCACCCAAAACCGGCTCCTTCTCCTCCCCCCCACCACCTTCTTTCAAGTAGGAGAATACATGCCAGCGTTCTCCTCCGGTTTACAGGCACTGTAAATTATATATATATAGAATAATTATGATGATGAATGCATATTTTTTTACCTCTAAAATACAGCAACACATCTTTGATTCATGTCGTTTATAACTGGAATATTACAATTATTATTAACTGTGTCTGTAGTCTACAACACAACAAAATAGGAAATAACAACAATAAACATGATTTAAACAGACACAAACATAAACCATTTAACTACGTAGCCTACTACTTGTAGAAGTACAAATGTCCAGGAAATATTCCAAAATCAACAACAACTGCGAGGCTGCACACACGATGCTCCGCTTCCGCAACGTTTTGAAACGCGCCTGGTGTGTTAGGTCGCAGGAGGAGGTCGCAGCGCTAGCTTTGACTCAAAGCTGGTGATTCACAATCTGACTTATTAGCTACAGCAGAGCAAAAGCAATGCAGAGGAACATATTTTGTGTGTAGAACAGCGCAGGAATGTTTGTTTCTTACAACAGAATGAGTTATTTCCAATAGTCACTGCTTTATGCGTTTGCATTTGGTCAGATGAAGACCAATTGGGCTGGAAACGTCACCTTGGTGCAATAAATAAGCAAACATTGGAGACCAGCAGTGTGTGAGCTATTTATTAATTTTTCATTTGTGGATATTGTGTACAGTCCCCCACATTGCAAGAGACTATTTAGTTTAAGGCTTAATAGTGATAACAGAGAAGGCTGATTAAAGGAAACTAAGTCATCCAAAAATTTGCAGAACAATGAGACAAGACCAAACCAGAAACAGATTAAGCCTGTGTCCAATCAAATAGCGTTTAAAGTAATCTGTGAAGGATTATGTCGAAATCTATCTCTACTATTATAAAAGCTGCTTCATTCTTAAACAGAATTTGACATGTCACTTTTTTTCTTGCCATTCCTATGTTTGCTGTATAATCTCTGGAGCGAAAGTGTGTCACCGTAGCAGCAAAGAATTAAGATTGGGGATAGTTAGAAAGGTAGTAATGGCTTTTACAACAACAACAACAACAACAACAACAACAACAACAACAACAACAACACAAATATATATATTAGGGCTGTCAAACTATTACAATTTTTAATCAAATTAATCACAGCATAAAAATTAATTAATCATGATTAATCACCATTCGAACTATGTCCAAAATATGCCATTTATTTATGTATATTGTTGTGGGAATGGAAAGATAAATGAAAGAAGGCGGCTATATCCATGTATGTTTATTATAACATTGTACTGTGTGAAAGACAGCCCACACACCTATCAATCATCAAACCGTGGGGTCTTATTTCATTACGTGTTGATTTCTATCAACACGTAATGTTGTATCGATGTATATAGAGATGTACTACAGCAAAAGTATTCTCCGTCTGGACTTCCTGCAACAACATCACGCCGTTATCTTGATTCTGATTGGCCAGAAGACATTATCAAAGATGCTCTATGAGAAGACGATCACTACGTGACAAAAGTTTTCAAAACCGTTTCTAGTCTTCGGTATTTCCAGACAAGTGGCTACTGAAATCAATCTGTCTGTGCAATTTACTCGGTGCAAGTTGGCGGACTTTATTTAGCTTACTTTAACATCATTTTTCATGGTGGGGCTATTAGCCATTTCATGGTATGGCTGTAGCCTACCCCAGCCATACCCTGGCGCTGCCACTGGTGGGATGTATGGGGCGGGCCATTCTGCACATGCGTTAAATATTTTAACGCAATCGTATCCAAAGTAATTTGGAAGTCCACAAGACTAATTTCACGAGACCATATTAATGAGAACTCCTACAGGTACAGTGAACTGGCAGGTTTAGAGATAAACAACTAATGAGAAGAGGTTTGGAGAGTCACCCTAATTGATGTCTGCTAAAGGCAAAGCCACCACCTCTCTACTCTTCAAAACATTGTAAAATCAAAACATGTTGACGGCAGATGTGACCTGTGAGACCAGATTAAATCAAAAACTTCTCGCAAGTGCGGAACGAGGCGGATGAACAGCAGTGGCGAGGTGCAAGATGTCAAAACTATAAACAACAATCATGCTGGTGACAGCTACTGTAGGAGGGTGCGAGGCGGGAAAAGTACTGAAGCACCCAACAACAACAAAAACACACTCGCACAGCCAAACAGAGGTGAGCATACACACACACACACACACACACAAGAACTCTCGGTTGGCTTTCAAAACAAAGGTATTAATCATCATTACACACATACACACAAACGATGAACACAGTGGGCCGGGGGTTGGTGTGCCTGCGGGACTCGTCAAAGAGACACACTGACACCTCAGTGCAGCCGCTACTGCTGCTGTCATAGCAACCAAGGTCAAGTGGTTTAAAGCTGTGTGTGCCTGTGTGTGCCTGTGTGTGCGTGTGCATGAGAAAGAATTGTAACATGCTCCCAGAAGAACTAGTAGGAAATAATGAGCTGGTAGGAAGACAACACCGATCACTCCGCTGAGCACCACGGCACTACCTGTCCACTCCTACAAGCTGCCACACACAGGCTCTAAACGACACTTATGCTACGTTCACACCGGACGCGATGCGAATATTCGCTTCACTCTAAACGCTCCTATCGCATCGCTCTAGTCGCTCGAGTTTCATCGCGGTTGCCAGCTGTGTTTACTCGCATCATTCAAACAAGACGCGCTGGCTCGGGAGCTACAACTACAACAAAATGAACATATTTTACCGTGATTAAATTGTAATACACGTTTCTAAATGATGCCGACGTAACAACATACTGATACCGGTTAGTAAAAACCATGAATTAATGCTCGACAAGTCTGCAGACAAGACAGCAGGCGAAAAACCTTTTTAAAATGCTTGTTTTCTGAATGGAGATTGGGTCGACCAGGCTAAGCTAACGTTGTATATGCTCACTCCACACTCATAACAACGGCCTACAGACATAAATAAACCAGCGACTGTATTCGCCATGACACAGACAGTCTGTGGTTTGTTGCTGTTTAACTTTTGTACAGTTTCTGAACAGATATGATATGAGGAGCTGTGATCTCTGTGTGCTAACTGCTAACAGCTAATGGCTGATGTTTTCTGGTTGAACGTCAGTGACGGCAGGCTGAGATCCTCACCGCTAATTGGCTTCCGCGAGAACGGGTCACGTGAATTTGACGCCCGAGTTGAAAAAATTGAACTCTCGCGTTTGACGCAGCCCCCTTCAATCGCCTCAATCGCGTGATTCGCGCCGCGTCCACCGCTTCATCCGCGCCGTCGCGAATTCGCGTCTGATCGTGTCTCTGCATTGACTTTACATGTAATCGCGCCGCCCCCAAACGTCGCATCGCGTCCGGTGTGAACGTAGCATAAGAATACATTCAAGGATTGTGACACCTGTGGAGCAAAGGAAGAAATAAAGGATGTAAAGCAGAGTATTCCTGAGGCATTCTTGGGTCGAGGTTGTACGCCACCTTGGTACTGAAGCATCGTGTCTTACTATCAACAGTTAAATATCTATCAACAACACCCACACTTATTAAGCATATACACTATCATATGCTATGTGAGAAAATGTAGCTTTAAAGCCCTTTTTGAGGAGAAATTGTTTTATTTTGTTGTCTAGGGTAGGCTACAGTACCTTAACTATGGGAGGGGGAGGGTGTTTGAGGATTATGTTTTAAAATGAAACCCCCCACCAAGCCGAAACAACCTTAATGAATCTTCAACAAAGCCCGTGTAAAAACATTGACAGTAAAGAGCTGATAAATTGGACATGGCAACAGTCAAAATATATTCAATATAATAGACTCATTCTGAGGACCTTGCAATTAAAACTCTACAATTTGGCCTATCACAGGTTTGAATCTCAAACAACAGCTCTTTGTCGGTAACCATTCGACCTTCATGTCTTTTATGTTTTACCCTCCTTAAATTGTACTACAAGGTAAAAACACACCAACCTAGTAGAACATATTATACAGCATTCCAACCTTACAATCAAGGGGTGCTTGACAAAGAGAAACCCATCCAGACACCCTCCATGCACAGACTGAACACAATGTCAATGATGACTTTGTGCAGAGGATTTGAAGAGAGAGCTTTTGAAGTGCAACTCATTTTTCCATCAAGTCCAATGTATTCTTGTTTCAGTCACTGAGGCATCCGTATCCTGACAGTGTCTGTCACAACAGTTGTAATCTTCAGTGGAGTGGTGTCACTCATAACACAATCTGTCACAACCCTCTGAAGAGGCGCACAAATAAAAAACTATATTTATTTATTCTCATTCATGATTCAAAACAAAAGCCAGAGGTCGTCATTACAAGCACAGCCTGTCTAAAATTCATAGAGGCTGGGATCTTGGGTACATACTAATGCTGTTTGAGTGAATAATTACTTCAGAAATACTTTGAAAAGCTCACAAAACATGGGCACACTAGTCCCATAGTTGCACATTCTCACAAATACCAGCACGAACACAAACAAGAGTTCGGTAACCCATACAGTATAAATCAGATCCACTGCGTTTATGTAATGAATAACAGCATGCATAATGTACACATGAGTACTTAGAAATACATACTCAAATAATGTCTGATCAGGAGAGAGGAGTCTCAGTTCCAGGCCAGTGGCTGCAGATCAGCATTCTTTTATAGTTCAACAAATCTCCAAGGCCTTGTAAAATATTATAAAATGACTCAACAGATATTTCCCCCAAAAAATAAAGCGTCTATATACATAACATGGATATTTATTTTTAACTATGACCGGTTCATCCCTCCACCCCACTTTCTTGTTGCATCCCCCTGGGTTAATTTTCTGGTTCACTTTTCATTTTAAATATAACATACCCTTTACTTACCCAGTTTAATCTTGAACTGTTTCATTGTGGTTGAACAAGTGTATGTGTGGTGAAACCGCAGGCTTGTTTTAATGCAGTATCTGAGCTTGGCATGCAGGCATTTGCTCATCAGCCAAACACTGGACACATAATGACATAATAAATAACCTTGACCTCAAAGAAAACTTGCAAATTATGAAAACAAGCCATGTCATCTTTCTTAGACAGAACCTCTTGCCAATAAGAACATTTTGGGGCAGGAGTATTAATAACCTAACTTATATAAACATGAAAAGTTGGCCAGTAAAGACATTTGTGTTGGTATTCGGCCAACTGTCTGTTTCAGTATTTCCCAGCAACATATTGTATTACTTAAAATCTGACAAAGGCCTTAATATAAACACTTAAAGCAGAAGGAATGTGTAAAATATGCTGTCATCAGGACATTGATCATTCCCTAGTGTTGATAGCTGATGAAGATGAGCTTCTCCTGTTGACCTTTCTCTCTGAGCCCACCCCATCGTTGTCATGCCTGTTAATGTTAATTCCATCAATTCTCCCTCTCAATATATCTCTTGCTTTTTCTCTCCATCCTCCTCTTTCTGTCTGCATTACTCATCCAATGTCCCTGTTTCTCCTTCTCTTTTGTGTTAATTGCAGGAACCCGAGACAAACCTGACCTTTTCAGTGTAATCATCCCTTTGGCTCCACTAGATCTACACCCCGGGCCCAATCACTCGCACAGACACACATACTCAAGTACACCTCAATAAAACAACCTGAACACCACCATAGGTTAATCACAGAGTGAAAGTAGCTCCATCCAGGGACGTGATAATCATCCATTCCCTCTGGATATGCTCAATGTCTCCTCAGCACCCTGCAAAGGCCTTTACTCTACAGCTAACAAAGCAGCCTGAGAGAAAACTTGGAAATATTTCATTGGTGGTCACACTGTCTAGACATGTTTTGCCTCTTCACAATGGAATTACACATTGGTGGGTTGTAAGGAAAGAAATATATATCGAAAGGATACTTTGAAATAATTAAAATGAGTGTTTTGTGCCTGGGCGTGTTCATTTTCATATAATAAAATCCGTTTCATCTGCACTCTTGTGACTATAGTATTGTCAGGTGTGCCTAAAGCTACACAGTGAAGCTAAGGTGGGAAATGCTGATACACTGCCATTGTCCACTGAAACCTTGAGGCCACAATGGCTAATGACAAATGATGTGCTGCCTCGATATCAAACTCTGTCAAAAGTTGTTTCATTGAAGAAGAATAAATGATTCTTGGCCTATGGAGAAAGCAAGGATAGAGGGACAGATAGGTTGTGTCCTGACATGCCTGAGGACGACTGGTGACATGGACGATATTAGCCTTCCACTCACATTACCTCACACTAACAGTGATTAGATTCAGAAGACACACATGAGACCGATGAACACATGCTGACCAGAAAGCAAAAAAACATTTACATTCCTACATCAACAGGCACCATGTGAAAACAGGCAGGGAGACGCACAAGGACGGAAACACACGCACACACATCCCATCAATTAGGAAAGAGCCATCCAGTGATCAGTAAAATCTGACTTCCAGCTATTAGTTGAGACGGCACGTTACGGATTGCGGCTGCTCCTCGGCCTTAACTCAACCTTTCTTTTTTCACTCTGTCTTTTTTAAGAGGGGGCAGAATAATTCATTACTGGTATCATTCCATTAAAGCCATTAGCAGTCACTACATTTGTTCATTCTCTCACTCTATCCCCCATGTTCTCTCGTCCTCTCGGGTTCTGTCCCTTCGCTTTCCTCCGTCCCTCTCCCTCTCTGTGATAGATGAACATGCTTGAGAGCAGCTGTAATGCGGGATAGCTTTTAGGCAAAAAGAGAAAAACAGTAAAGCACGCCAAATTGAAAATAAAAGCAGGCCTGGCACAACAACAAAGTATGTCATGGTTGAAGGGTGATAAACAAGAACAGCACGTCCCGCTGTAGTCCTTCAGTGACCTCCATCTCTGGATGTGGCCAAAACCAACTATCCCTATTTGGAATTTCCTGTTTTGGCCACAACATTAGCAGATATATTTATAACATGTGTAAAAAGGAAAGAATGAATAGGTGTGTCATATTCTCAACAAATAAGTCCCAAAGCACTACTGCATTTTAGTCAGCCCCTTTCAACTAACGTAATTAAATAAAGATAGTACAGTTGTGGCTCTAGAAGCCCATTGGTTAAGAGGATACCACAAAACAAAACATTCCTGATTGAATGCCACCACACCACTACAGCTCTAAGGTCTGAAAAACACAGTTATTGTTTTCCCTGAAACAATAATGTAAGTATTTGTTATGCTTTTTCACCAGCAGGAGTCATAAGATAAAAGATTCAGCTTAATATCATTAAAACACATTCACTCTCTGTGGGTTTCTCATACAGTAGTTGACTGTATTGATTTTGTTGACCCAAAGTATTAATATCAAGGGCAAAGCCATACAATCTGGGCAGGGAAGAAGCCTGATCAATTAAGACTCCATTTATTATTCACATCTTGTTAATTTCCCCCACTGTAAAGGGCAGGCCTCTCATGAAGTTACATTATAAAACAAACAAAGACAAGGGGGGATAAGAAAAGACAGGAACCTATGGAAAGTATAAACTCTGCTCCTATAACAACATATTATTGTAATATATTCTAAGTTGTTGCCAATGATCACATGCACCTGTGTGCTTAAAAATTGTGGGAAAAAACAAAGCTACATCTATATGCTGATTCCTCATTTTCTCCTTGTTCTCAATTTCCCTGAGGACGTTGTGAGATAGCGTTCACTCCGTAATGGCCCAATGCGCTGCAGATTTTAGGGGTAAATTGATGTCAGTGACATCTTTGTAGGTTTGCATAAAAACCGTGGGAAGAAGAGCAGAAGAAAAAGTTTTGCTGGGGGGTTTGAGAGCAAATTGACAGCAGCCTGCGCTATCTGGTGCTTTTCAGATCCTCATACCCATGATAACCTTTCTGCAATCACAGTCCAGCATGCTGGATTCAGCTTTGAGCAGCCCACACTACCAGCTCCAGGCTGTGAACACACAGCATCTACTCATACCTCTCAAAGTAGTAGAACTTTTTGGAACACTAAGTGGGAAAAAAATGAATTTCAGTGATTAATGAATAGATGTTATAACTTTGATAAACAATTTAAATACATTCAAATTAAATTACATTATAGATTACAGACAATTAGCTAAACATATATAATCATGCAAATTAAAAACCTTCGTCAGTGAAATTAGTTTGGATAAGAGCTTTGCCCATTCTTTTTATGGTGCAGAATAAACACAGCAAACAAATGTAATGAAGCACAATGATGACTCATTGCAGAAATGCATGATTGTCTTGATTATGGGTCAGCCAAACCACTATCAGCCCAATGGGGTGCAACATCAAACTGTACTGTAACATCTGTCATATTCTGGTGAAGATTGATTTGTAACTAAAGACATGGGAAACTGTTTCACTACTATCATTATGCAATCTAAAAAAGAAAAATGATTTTATACAATAAAGAGAAACATCTTAGGTAGAAATGGACAGTTCATGGACAACCATGGATGATTTAAATAATCATAATAATTATAATTTTTATTATAATTATAATTATCTTGGCCCACAATCCTTATCTGAAGATGTATTCATGTTGGATTAAGTGATTCCATCGCGGATTAAGTAAACACCAAATTTAAATACATTTTCTGAGATTACAGACCAAGGTTAATCACCAGCCAACATTTCAACGGTGAGCACACTTGACAGTGAGACAGCAGGGACAACAGGTGATGGAGCAGCATTTGATGTGAAACCTAACAACTTCAGGTTGCACAGCAGGAGGCAGCAGCTTGAGTTTGTTAACACTCATCCAAACTGGGGGATGACTCCCCAGTTTAAGGCTCAGAGCAGAAACATTTGTCAAAGTTTGGACACAGCGTGATCTTTTCATTAAGAGAAGATCTGTGCCCTGACATTTACAACACCCGTTAAAATGAAGATGAATTACATATTTCACAAGGTGGCAAAAAAGGCATCCATCTCTCTGCCTTACCCTCTCTATCCCTCTCTCCCTCTCTCACTTATGAAATGTGGTACAGTTAGTGGCTTATTAATTTAAATGTACCGCATCAGCCTATCCTAGGTGAATATGCTAATCAAAAATGTTGAGGCTTGATGAAGTATTTTACGAGATGCTGTAAAAGTAGTTTGGGGAAATTCACTGTCAGGTTCAATTGCTCAAAGTGACTGTCCAAGGAGAACCATATCTCAGCCTATGTATTAAAGAGGATGTGGACTGATTTAGGAGGCACATTTGAGGAACCTTACTGTTGTTACAATTGAGTTATCAGTGACAGGGCTTCTATCAAATGAAATCTCTGCATATTACAAAGAAATAAAAGATCCAAGCTACATTTTGGAAAGTGTAACTATCAAACATATAAAAGGATGTCCTGCATGTTTCAAAAGACCCTATAAGGTTTAACATTATTAAAGTATGACCCCACACACCCCCTAATGTTTAGTTTTATCATATTCAATCATTACATTGTATTTATATGTGGACTTTCCAGTTAATCTAGAAGTTTAGCTTTCAATAAAGCTGATTTATTGTATGCTGTTCTTGCAATATGTAAGTGGGTGGTCAGGATCAAGTTTAATATTGTGACAATCCACACTGTCCATCTTCGAGTATATTGTACTATCAGTAGGGAATGAGCCAGGTAGCCAGTACCTTTATAGCACTGCTGCAGAGCTTTGCCTCAGGTGTTGCAGATTATTTTGTGAACTGCTCATTCAAACAACTTTACACTTCACATCCGGGTCCTAAGGAATACACCTGCATGATACAGTCCCCTATATATAGGGGACTGTATATATAGGGGACTATATATATGTATAGACTTACAGTTTACATTATGGGTTGGGCTGGTGTAAACATAACAACCCTATTTAGCTTTGTTAGTTTGTTTATAAACAAACATATTATTCTATTAATCATATTGTGATATTGCTTGTTAGTTAATCAATATGGGTTGGATTTAGAGCTCGGGACGCCATCAGCAAAGGTTGCTATAAGGTAAGCTACTAATTAATTTGCCAGAATGTGTCATAATGATAAATGCCAGTTCAGCATGTTTGTATGAGATGCCTTCTTGTTTTCTTTTCATATTAAGAGGGCCTTTTAAAAAAGGTCACCTATGATGCAAAATCCACTGTTTCATGTATTTTATACATACATACATACATACATACATACATATGTGTCCTCTCTGTGTTAAAGGTGGGGTAGGTAAGTTTCAGAAACCGGCTCGAGATACACTTTTTGTTATATTCCATGGAATGCTCTTAACATCCCGATAGCAATGAATATCTTAAGTGCTTTGACAAAAAATCCATACAAAAATGTCATCTGTGGAAGCCGTAATACTGTAAAAAGTTGCCGCCCTGTCTGTCAGCCTTCCATCTCGTGCACGCAGAAATGTATCTCGTGCCCTCATTGGGCGTGCATTGCAGCAGTACTTCAATGACTCGCCAGCAACAGGCGGCCACTTTCACCAGTCTGCTGACGTCATGTGCGCGTTCATGTGTGTTGGAGGAGGTGCTCTGTAAGGAAGTCTGAAGGAAGGGGCGGATTCTTTTCGGCTGTGTACTTTCAAATTGTAGTGCACTCGAGCCGTTTTCTGAAACTTACCTACCCCACCTTTAAGAGATTCAGAAAGTTTCAGGAAAAAAGATTGTCTCTTTTGTGCTGATCCTTCTATATTAAAACCTGTCAGAATATGAGCTGATCAGATTTGGCCGCTTCGTGATGAAAACAACTAACTAACCAAGGTACCCCCCCCCCCCACCTTATCACCTGAACTCCTCCTAGAGCACCATTGTGTTTTTTTTAAACCAAACACTTCCACAGAGGGGCGACGAGAAGCAGTTAATTTGCATTTACAGCTACAGCCAGAGAATCAGCACTTTTGGAACAGGGCTGAAACGGAGGGGCTCATGGGATGCTACAATGCATGATCTGTTTGGTATTTCAAGCCAAACACTTCAGAGACATGTTTTGCATATGTGAGACCTATAACATTTTGTTGAAAAAGAGTATAATAGGGGACCTTTAAGGCTCAAAATGAACTAAGAGTCAGTTATACTAAGAGTTATTGCTTATATCGACGACTCAAGTCATTATTAATATACTAAATGTATTGCTTCTTTGATATTGTTAATACAAAAATATATGTATGGTGTTATAGCTGAAAGAGCAGAGACAGACTGAGCATCTAACCAAACTCAAGGTTAAGTCCCCCCTTCATGCCCCGACATTGCACTCATGACATCTTTAAATTGATAACAAAGCAAGATCAAAGAGAGATGTAGAGTAAGACTGTGAAGAGTAGGGATAGCAGACGAAAATGTACTTCACTACATGTGTTTCTCTTTATGTAGGACTTTTGCTACTCTCCACCTCTTTCTGAATACTCCTCACCCTTCACGCCGTCAGCAGTTATTCCTCTATGAAAGGCTCTGATCGAAGAGTGATTTGCATGATTGCATCTTCTATACCTTGCATTAATAGTGTAGTAGGGATGAATGGCTAATGGCCTATCACATTTAAGTAGCCATCTCAACCAGCCATCACGTTACAGCTCCTTCAATCCACTAATGAAACAGGTTTTTCTCTCCCTCTTACTTTCTATCTCTATAATTCCCACTCTCTAAATAGACATCTGGTTCAGGAAGGTCAAGTTACCTTCAAGTCCAAAATGAAACATAAATGTGAAAATCTGCGTATGCGAAGAGGTGTGTTAATGACGAAAAATATTTGGTAAACTGCCTCAAACCTTCTAAAAAGTTTTAAATTAATACAAGGCAAGGCAAGATTATTGATTACTTGATCAGTAGAAATATAACCCAGCAAAAATCATTGTTTAAGTAATTTGTCAAGCAAGTTGTCCAATTAATGTTCTGCTTTTCCTGATATTTAAATCATAATAAACTGGTCAATTTATTGTTATGTAAACCTTTTTTATTGTTGTTTTAACTTTTGTGGAACAAAATACACCAATTTGGGCTTAGGAAATATATGTCTAGCGTTTTTTATTATCGTCTTTTATTTTATAGACCAAGTCCTTTGTAATTAATAAATGCTTGATTAAAAAAAATCTTATAAGTATAGGCTCTATACATTGGCTTATAAACTCATATTTAAACAACAGCAGGCACACTTCTAATGTTAACAACACGTGTTTTCAAACAGAACATAAACGTTGGGAGGTTGTAGAAAGAGTGTGTTTTCCTCTGCCTCGGGCCATACTGTAGGAACATATTTGTGTGTTTGTGTTTCAGCAAAAGCTTGAATTGTTTTCCCATTTGGTTAGGTGATTCCAAAACCTCATACCACAAGGTCATAGATATCACACAATTCAAATGTGTATTCTCTCTGGGTTATGGCAGACTCATCTAACCCCCCCACCACAACCACCTTTATACTGCCACCCGCCAGGCCGAATTTCCGTAATCTTCTGAATCAGCTGCCAATAGATTTCCCAAGAGTTCACACTCTTATTGAAGATCCAGAGGATAGAAAGGGGAGATACCCTCAACGCCAATGTGAATACACATATCACCATGCTGTGCCTTCACTTGGAAAAGGTCCGCAAAATTCACACTTACTGTACATATAAACGCACACACCCACATACACATACTGGCTAGGCTCTAGAGACCTCTGTTAATGGTGTTTGGCTTCCAGGGGATCTGACAGGACCTTGGAGCAGAGGAAAGTTTAAATAGTGATTGCTTTGACGAAAGGAAAGATGACGCCAGAGAAGAACGGAAGGCTGGATAGAGGAACAAAGTAAAGTAGGGAGGAAGGGAAATATAGATTCAGTAAACGCAGGAGGGTGAATGGAGCAAGGGACGAAAACAGAAAAAAAGAAAGTCGGGGGGTGAGAATGTATAAGCCTGAGCAAATAGTTATTACCAGTCTCTGAAGGGTGGCGGCGTGAGCTGAATAGACTGGGACTTGGAAACCACTGTTACCGGTGGTGATAGGGGACAGCTTCACAGCCCTGCAATCTGACAAAGGCTTAGTAGGTAATGGAAGCAGACCTCCGACGGCAAAAAAACATAAGAGTGTTAGCAAGCTATAAGAGCCGAGCATCATATAAGTCCAAACACTCTTTAGGTCTGACAAAGTAAACGTTTAAACGTCAGAGATATTTATCTCTTATGATTTGTCAAATGTGAACACCTGAAACTAAAGCCACAACCAGGGACTGTGAAATATTCATTTGAAGCACAACAAATGGATGTGTGAGTGTTTTAAGAGTGTAACTTTGCCTAAAAGCCCAGGAACAGGCTGCTTAGAATAGCAAGCAACGGTTCTGCTTTTCTTTTGCCAAGACAACCAACCGCAGCTGCCGGGGCACAGTTTTGTCACTGACCTTGTTATTTGACCTCATAAAGGCAAGGCACAACTTAAAAGACGCATTATCTTAAAGTCGGGTTAGCTAATGTTAAACCAACCAAATGCCTAAAGGTAAACCAAACTGCACAGGCTAAATGCAAAGTTTAGGTACAGCAGAGAACTTGGCCTGGAGCTCATCTCTGGGGAGAGAAAAACCAGGAAATGAATGTAAGAATAAAAGTAAGCAGTCACAAACAGTGAATGGAGGCACACCACATATGAATAATAGTTGTATCTTGCGATTTGGTTCAGTTGCTCAAAGACAGAGGAGGCCATTTCATACCAGTTGCGGCTGAAATGAAATTAGAAAGTTAAGTTAAGTCAGATTTCCCATAGTTCCTGGAGGTTTCTGGTTAATGCATCATTCTGCTCCCAAACATTACATTTGAGGTTTGGCTTCTGATGGCCTGATCAGCACAGACGGGCCATAGATCATGGCTTGGGCAGGTTTGTGTTGACTGGAAGAAAGGGGGAGGTGAGTTTTCTTGGGTGTGTGTCTGCATTACGGCCCGTCTACACTACAGGCATCGAAAAATGCTTTCAACACTTCGCCCATTCACTTGAATGGGGTGACGTAGTTGATTTCGAATCTTCGCCGAACTGCATTGTGGGGAGCGGAGCGTGGCTTTGCAAGCATCGCGAGCATCAAAAGTTGAGCAATGTTCAACTTTTGAGGCTCGATGCTTGGCATCAGCCAATTAAATCATGCGTATGCAAATCTGACAGTACAAGCGCTAGCCAATCAAACTGCGTGTATGCTGGGAGAGAGTACGCAGGTCATTTCCTCATATTCAAAAAATGGAGCGGTAGTGAATCACCCGGTGCTGGATGATCAGTCTCTGTTCATCTACCGGGATACAAACCGGAGGAGCCAGGCATGGAGGGAGGTGGCAGAGACAGTGGGTGGAACTGGTAGGTTTTCGTCTGTTTGGGGATTGTATATCCAGTTTACTTCGTTTTAACATTGCTATTGCTTTGTATGCCGGAGGCGGGCGGGAGATTCCTGATTGGTTGTTGGTCGCCTTGGGCGCGAGAAATCGCCAAGCCTCAGACACGCCCAGCTTCAAGATTTTTTGATGCCTGTAGTGTAGACGGGCCATTAGTGTCCTTGGCCGGTGAGGTCATAAGCATACATTGTACATAGATATGCAATGCAATGACATGTATTTATCATAATCACATTATGGTCGAGCAATCGGTAACACCAGCTCTTTATAAATAATAAGACCTAGTTAGTTTTAGATATATAGATGTGGAGTCTTCCTCAATTTAAATAAATAGTGCAACCTAATTTAATGAATCACTAGTATAAAACTAGCTAGAATACACTCAAAACTTATTTTAGTAATGGATTAAAAAAGGTTAGGTTAATTCAATACAAGTTCCTGAGTCTGCAGTTCTGTTCCTGACCAGAGAAGTTGCTACCAAGCAGCTTGCATGTGCAGGCTTTCCAGAGGCTAGACCCACACAAACACACACAAGCACATGCATACCAAAACAAAGACAATGAATAACAATCAGCTCAGTATTTGTCCCCAGGAGCTTCTAATACAAACCAGGTGAGCAACAATGGCGGTTAATAACTCCAATTTACTTTATAATTCAGGTCCCATTACAGAGTACTGTTTAAAATACCAATTTGAAATAGTGAATCAGCAACGCAGCAAAAATGTTTATCCCTAGAGACTAATACCCCACCTAAGCAATTCAAACAGACGCAAATTCCCCTCCCTCTATTTAGCATGCAGGCCTTTCTTTAGTATAAAAATGGCCTCAAAACCCTGGGTAATTTTCTTAACCTAGGCCTTATTCTCAAGATTTGCATACAAATTTTCACTTTTGAGGCTCCCCAAACAGAACACGGCTCTAATACGCAATTACTCTCGTCAATAGTGGCGGCTAATTACAGAGGTGTCAGACAAACAGGTAGCAGAACAGAGAGGGGGGTCTCTGATACAATGGCTATAAGGTGCTAGTCCGCCACATGGGACCGAGTGGCTCAATGGAAAGCAGTAAATTCATTTAGGCTGGCTTCATTAAACCCTGTTCCTAGGGCCCTGCATCACGCCCTCCCCTTTGCTCTCCCACTCTCCCTGCTCTCATTTGTGGGGCAGCGGATGTGCTGTGGGTAAGAAAAAGGCGATCACACAAATGAGTGCAATACAAAGGGAATGGGGGAACGCTGTAGGGAGTAAAGGAGGGGGAAACAAAGCAATGAGAAGAAGGGAAGAAAGAACAGCAGGAAAGGAAGGAAGGAAGGAAGAAAGGGAAAGGTTGTTTTCAATAAAGCAGCACAGCAATTCAAAAAAAGAACAGGGCAATAATACATAAAGTGCTTGTGGGATAGAACAAGGGCATGAGGACATGTGCTCATTTGATGATAAAGAAATAAGGCATAAAAGGATGAGCATATACAAGAATAATTTTGAACATGGCTTTTGTTTTATTCATTTGACCCAGTATTCCAAAAGCCATAGAGAGCAGATGAAGAGAAAATGACAGCTTTGTTTCTCAAACACCGGCCAAGGTCTCCAGCATAGTGAAACAAGGGCAGTCGCGCCCCGTGGTCTCTTTACCTTTTAGATTATACGGGCAACTTTCTGACCCCACGGTATGGATAACCATAATAAGCCTCAGTCCCTGCTGTGTACCACCTGTAAGCCAAACATATTCACAAACAACAAATTCAACTTATGCATTGAAATCCTGACCAGTCTACTCACTCAAAAACAGAACTACTCATAAACCTTCCACCTCTGCATAGCTTCGTTAGACTCAATCCAATACCACTGGCTTTGATTTACACCATGTTGTGCGAAATGTAATAGGGAACTCTAAAAACACAATGTAAGTGTGTTGTAAAATGGACATCGAGTAGAGTTTGCCATCTTATGCAAGGAAAGAATCCACTGTCTGAATGTAATTTGAAGTATTGGAGGCTCCCTTTAGCCATATAAAATGTGTGCTGATGCCCAATCTCTTCAACAGTCACCATCTTCAGTCCACTGCTTCGGTTATTTTGGTTGTGCAATTACACAACCTACTTGCTTTTTGACACGCTGATTCTAAGCGACTCAAATCACTTTTACACAGGACCCACACACCCAGCAACCTGGTGAACACACACTGCTCGCTGGACACACCTCTCTCTGGCCGAGGCTCCCTAAGTGAGAGTCACACACAGAGCCTTAGAGGCCATAATTGATTAAGCTCACATTAAGCGAGAAAAAAAAATACAATATGCATTGGCAGATATCGTTTTGGCTACAGACCAAAGTATCCATGTACAAAGATATGCACAGAAACAAATAACCCCATTTGTTTGTCTGGTAGACAAACTGTAAACAGCAGGATTGACTGATACTGTATTAAATCTTCAGTAAAAAAAAAACAATGATTGTGTTGAGCAAGCAAGGAAGGGTTTTGCTAAATAAGTCAGACATTAGAGATAAAAATGCACTTGTCTTTTCTGAGAAAAACCCCCCCATGAAGTTAGGTCAGAAAACCATGTAAGATGTTGCTGATGAAATAGATAAATCAAACAATCAGATTTCCTGCTCAATATTCCACTCAGCCAAAATGTAACCTTCAGAGTGGAATTATTATGGAAAAAAAATCCACAAGAACGAAGGAATTGGATAAAAGCTTACAAGTCAGATCAAGTCTAAAAACAAAGACATACAATAGGATCAAGGGGAAAATCAAATGAGAGAAGATTACTCTAAGCGCAGACCTTTCGGAAGATGCACAATCTACTCTGCATACATTTGGCATAATCCAATGGCAGGTTATAAATCATGGTCTCCATTGACTTATTGTTTTATCTGCTGGTCTGTTACTATCCTGAAGAAGTAATAACTTTCTGAGCATGACGGTAAACCTACACATGGGAAAAAACGAAATAACTGTAAAAACATGTTTGGTATAAATGGGACCAATAATGATGATGTCGAGGGCTAACAATTTTGTTAGCATGGATTTCAGCTCAGTTTCAGTGTAAGGCTCATGACTCATTTTATGAGATATTAGCGCTTCAAGGTCTGTGTCTAATGTGGTTCCACAGCTGTGAGATGCTGGGTTTCCCATACAATGATTACATTTGGACGTTCCACGAGGTAATTTAAACGCTGCTGAGATACATCAATGTTTCGAATTTAGAGTGATACTGTACTCTAATCTGGCATTTAAAAAGCAGTACTCCACATCAATGCTGAAATAATTCTATCAGAACCAGAACATGTGGCTAACATGTCATATTAGCAAAGCAGACAGAAAATAAAAAACAAAAGAATTAAAGTAATAAAATCTAACAGTGCTCAACGCTGCCTCCTCACCAGACATGTATGTTCATTTTTGCCGTTTTCGCTACCTTGAGCTCTAATGTAGATCATTTTTTGTAAAACATTGCCACCATGACTGGCAAGAACTGTTGGTGCTGCAAGTCCTTAGTCACTGAGAGAGGGTGAATAGAGTCAAAGAATACTTAAAGCCCCTTTAAATACACCAGCTGTTTAGTTGTCACTGACAGCATATCACAAATAAAGTCTTATGACTTCCAGAAATGAAAGCAATCCAATCAAACTTAACACCTTAGAGCAGCAGAGTTGTGTGGCAAGCATAATGGATTGTAAAGTAACATATTTTACTTTTTTATGTCACACATTTCCATAGGTTTTGACATACACAGGGAGGAGTAGTAGGCTGCTGGTCTTGGATCTGTCCCTGAATACAACAGCAGCTCTCACGCTGCTGTAGCCCATAAGCTCCAGCTGCTTGCTTTCATTGTGTCTCTGCGCCGCGCCACAATGTTCCTCCATCTCCGATACTTATCAACGCACTGGAGTTTGACGCTGCCATTACTCAAAATGAATAACCAAGGCAGCATGTTTATCATAGCACACTTTCACACCCAACCTGCCAGAAATAATCACTTCAGTGTTTGTGTGTGTGACAGGCAGAGAGGAAGACAGAAAGAGGGAGAATAGGAGAAGTAACACAGAAAGACAATTGGAAGAGAGATGAAGTGCGAAAAACAGAAGAAAAGAGAATAAGTGCCTGATGAAAGACATAACAGAGGGAAATGAACTGAAAATCTGATACATACATACGTGTGCATTTGCCGTACCTAATCACTATGCCTCCATTACACCTCGTTGGTTTTCCCCGCAGCTTTTCCTACCATCGTGTCTGACAACAGGGCAACACTGGCTCTCCTTGTGTATTCACTCTGCTAAGCAGGACTGTAATCTCTGCTGACAGCCAATCTGCTCCAACAGCGCAGGCCTGAGTAAATAAAAAATGTCGGGGTTTTTTAATTTACAAATCGTGTGACTGCCGTATGGCAATGAGCTCACCACTGGAGGGAGAGAAAACATACAGTGGTATATATGGTAGCGTTACTAACATTGTAGATCCTCTTGCTGTCTGTGTGAACATACAGTAGAGAAAGAGAAGCGACAAGGACAGGGGACGGCCCCTCAGCACCTCTGCTTGAATCTGGAGGGACAGGTGGTGGAGAAACAAGACAAGGACAAATGACTGACAGTCGCTGGTTTGGGCTCCGGTGACATTTTTCA